>NC_092369.1:3893333-3957283 GCF_030848805.1 Temnothorax longispinosus
ATATATATATATATGTAGGTCTAGAGGTATGTTCCGGGACTGTTTACGTTTTTTGAAATGTACAGTCCTGGAATATAACGCATATATATGTAATCAGATTCAAAAAATTGTTCCGAAACGTGCCGTAGGACATGAATTTTTTCCAGGACAGTCCTGGAAACTGCCAAATGTCCTGGAATATACCGATGTAAAAAAATAAAAGTCCCGGAACATACTTCCGGACCTACATATATATATATATGTATAATGTATATACAATATATATTACTTATGTAAAAGTACGTAATAGATACCAAGTTGTTTTTCCAGGACAGTCCTGGAAAGGTTCAATCCATATACATATATATATATATATATATAATATATATATATTATATATATATATATATATACCGGGTGTCTCAGACCACCCGTATCACCCGATTTATTCGTAAACGCAACATTTTAGAGAAAAATGTTCCAGACCAAAGTTGTATGGTTTCAAGGGGTACATAAGATGGTGTCATTAGTTTTACCTTAAATAGTTGCTTGAAGGTCACGTAAAGGTCACCTTTAATTTTTTAAATAGAACCACCTACTTTTTATTACATATTCTTGTAGCTTATCTTGAGGGCTTTCCAAAACACTATAAGAAAGTATTTTTTTATTAAGAACTTTTGGAATTATAAGGCTTGAAAGTTCTAGTATTTTGACATAAAATACAAAATATCTTGTAAAACAACAAGTTTTCGGTAATGTTACCTTAATACTTTTATGCACAGAATAATGAGACGAATCAATTGGTATAATTGGCTCGCGCCGCGAACCGCAACGTGGAAGAGCTGTCAAGACTAAGGAAGCGGCCGGGGGACATGGTCGCCAGCCGGGTCGCCCGGACCTCCCCGCAAGCGCATTGGAGTACCGCCGGCCGGAAGCCACTCCGCACTCGGTTACAACAGCGGCAGGAGAGGAATCGAGAGGACCCCGGGGCACACCCGAGCGAATTGCCACTCAGGCCAGGGTGCCCAGGAGCGGCCCAGGGAAGTGCGCAGCCCTGTGATCGCTACCCCGAGGAGCTGACGGCGGACGGGGCCGAGGCCCGGCCAGCCTGACCCCGAACGCCGGCTTAATCATCGCGGCCCGGACAGCCGGTTGATTTTAAAAGCCCGCGCCGAGTCGGAGGTAGCTGGAGTGGCGCCGCCGGAAGAAGAGGCGCGAAAAGCTGAGGCGCCGATAAGAGCGCCCTAGAGTTGGAGTGGCGCCCCCGGAAGGAGCGGCGCACGGGCAGCCTAGGCGCCGGAAGCGCTAGGATCGGCAATCCGGTCGAGCGACACGCTACAGCGCAGGCGCGGGGAACCGGCGCGATCCCGGCGGACCATCGTTTCGTCACTGTCGTGCCGGCGAGGATCGCGGAAGGATCGCCCGAACTACGAGCTGCCCGGACAAAAGGAGAATCCACGTCGACATTGTAAGGTCACCACCCTGGCGTCCCCGCGTTAAGAAAGGAGGGTTCGCTCGAGGCGCTGGCCCTCAGGCACGTATCGGGTACCTCGGCGAGGCAGGGATTACCTGCGGACGGCGGTATGAGCGCGTACGTTACTTGGCGCTCGCATTCGGGAGAATTGTCTTGGAATTCGTGCAGGGGCCGAGAGTGAACTCTCACGTAAGTAGAGACCAATTGTGCTTTCTCCGGAAATACCGTCACGGCCGACAGTCGCGTGGCGTTAACTTGTCGAATAATCGTGTCGCGTCTCCTCGTGCGAATCGGAATAATTGTGTCGCGTTTCATCGTGTTTGTGTTACGTCTCGTCGTGTTAATCGGGAATCTCCGAGCGGAAGGAATTCGGGATTCACGTGGCAGGCCGCGCGATCGTCCGCAATACGAGTCCTTATTTTGTGTTCGGGGGCAATCGCCGGCCAACGTGGCCGTTGCGGCGAGATCGCCCATAAGTTTTGCGTCGTGCGGAATCGAGGTGGCCCGGGTACGCGTCGAAGACGTAAGTGGAGGTGTTGCGAGTCGATTAGTCGGCATCGCGGCGTAACTATTCGTGATGTGTTTGAAATAAGGTACCGCGTTACCTTGAATTTATCGTGCGTATGTGTTCGGTTATCGAGTGATCTTGCGTTCATTTATCGCGTTCTTGCGTCACTCGTTCGTGCGTTCGTTTTGTGTTCGTCTGTTGCGCCATTCGTTCCTGCGTTCATGTATCGTGTAAAACATTCGAGATTATCGCGTTCCTAGATTCTGATATTCGGATGCCATTCGATTCGACGTTCTCGCGGTCGCTTACGGCGTTAATTTTCCGGCATCTCGCGTCAGCGTATCCGTCATTTCTGCGGCAATCTACTAATCCGTTTTCTCGGGGGTTAACATCTTCTCAGTCCGCCTGAGAGGGTCCCGAGTATGATACGCTCGCGCACGTTATACCGACCTGTATACTATTGATACCATATTGCCCACTCTTTATACCTACTCTTACACTAACTAATTAAATATATTACGCGAGTCTGTTATTACATTTTGTGTGGTTAATTGCGTTACGCCTCCTCTCCGAATTCTCTGAAAGAAAGCTACGCCCTGGGGTATCGTCGGGGATATCGCGCTGTATAGAATAGAGTACGGTGGTGCGATCAGTCGCACCTGGCGCCCAAGCATTTTGTGTTTTAGCAACCTCGCGTCAATCCACGATTGCCTTCCCCCGGATTGCGAGACCGAGGGAAAAAACGTCGCTATATATATATATATATATATATATATATATATATATATATTGTTACGCGCCGACGAGCGTTCGCCACACAATTACTCACTTTCACACTCGCGCCGCGTGTCACGACACTCTCGCACAAATAAGATGACTCGTTTAGAAAATCAGTAGCTCTTTATTACGACTCTCGGTATAATAGAGGAGCTCGGGACGACACGTCCGAACGAGACGCGTCCCAGAGTAAATCTGAACATCAGGTATAACAGGAAAATCAATAGTTAATTGAGCATCATGCAATCAATATTAGTAAACAAGCATCCGTCGCTAAGGACGGTTCGCGACGCGACATTAAATAACGGGCGACTCGCATATACGCGCGACACGAGGACAGCACGGGCGTAACAATATATATTTGTTTTTATATAATCCATATTTGTAACTTCGTAATTAATGCGATATTCACAATACGTGTGCACACGCAAAGCTCTTTCTTTAAATAAACAATCACAACAATTCACTACCATTCACTATTGCGCTGTTCATAGAGCCTGTAAACGCTAACGCTATTAATGCACTACCTCGGAAGGAAGAGCGTTGGTAGCGAGCAGTTATGACGTATAATACTACCAGTAATGACGTCACGACAGCGTTTGGTAGCGCTATCATAGAGCTCCGCGAACAGCCAGTAGCGCTAGGTAGCGCTAATATCGTCTCCCCGAACGCACCCATTATGTACAAGGGTTTAGTGTGTCAGTGTACGAGCCGTTTTTACTTTCGCGCCTCCCCTTTTCTTCGTCTGTACGGCTGCATCTGCCGTCCGCCTCGGGGGGTCCGTTTGAGTCCCTGTCGATGAGGAGGACACGGTGGCGTCCCGGATCGGTGCCTCTGCGTCGGTTTGCGTTCCAACCTCCCGTGTTTGTTTGCCACTCTTGACCGGATTCGGCTTGAATCGCTTTGTTTAGTCAGTGCGAGTCGGGACCCCGGTGTTGGCCGGGGAGACTTACTTGAGACGTCGCGGAGGTTAGAACCGGCTCTCGTCTCTTCACTACTGTAATCGTGTGGAGAGGTAGCGGCTGGGTCCGCCGTCGTCTAGTGGGATTTTCATCCTTCTTCCCGGGGGCGAACCTCTCCTGAAATAGGCGCGGCGTGGTGCCTTCCGTTGACTTCGTGACGTTAGCGTGAGACGCCAGGATGGGGCGCCCACGCGTAGATCGTTCGCTATGCTCGTCGCTCGCAGCTCTGAAACGGTGTAATGGCATCTGTGCGCCGCGTGTTAGTTCGGCGTCTTGCGCCTTAAGGAAAGCGACCGAGCGCCGCGATTGGTTGGCGACTCGCGCCGAGTAAGCGGCTAGCGCTGTAGGCGGACTTGCGCCGTTGTAGGCGACCGAGCGCCGTGGTTGGCCGGGCGACCGAGCGCCTCTACCGGCCGGGCGACTCGCGCCGTCGTAGGCGAACTTGCGCCGTGGAAGCGGTTCGCGCTGTATAGGCGACCGGCGCCGAGGAAGCGACTCGCGCTGTGTAGACGACCGGCACCGAGGAAGCGACTCGCGCTGTGCAGGCGACTGGCGCCGTGTGTAGGCGTTTCGCGCCGAATAAGCGACTAGCGCTCGTAGGTAGACTTCAGCGTCTAGGCGCTTTATGCCTCCGGCGACTGGCGCCGGAAAGATCTGCTCGAGCCTGTAGGGGGTCTCCCTTTATACTAGTCGGTGCAAAATTTTGAACTCGCAAAGCTGCCCCGGCGATGCGACGCCTAGCGGCGTTGCTGCGAACTGCCGGTATTACAGGCATCGCGCAGGGATGTATCATTGGTGGCGCGGACCGCCACATATAATAAAGAAAAAAAACCACTATATATAAGAATTTAAAAGGTGAAAACAATAACGTACATATTAGCATATAAGAAAATGAGATTGTAACCTCTCAAGAAAAAGAAAAACACATAAATAAATAACGAAAAACTTCGTATACCTCAGTTTTTCTTTTTCCGCGGAAGAAGGGATGTTGTGAGCGCACAACGTATTAAGGATTTATTGTACTTGGCAACACCGAGGGCCGGATTACTTGGTAATCCGACTTTAGCGACAAGAGTCGAATCTAACATCCGCCGAAAAATCTGACGATTGCATCGGACGACCGATCATCCGATGCAATCCGACACGGGAACCAGGAGCGTTATGGAGGATTCACATTGCGTCCGATGTTCGACGTACGACAATCCGACATCCAATAACAGAATTTATTATTAGAGACAAAAATTTCTTATTGAATGTCGGATCGTCGTACGTCGAACATCGGACGCAGTGTGAATCCTCCATTAAACTCCGGGACAACCGAAAACGCTGATGCGAAGGTCAGCGCAAGGCGCTGACTGCGTAAGGTTAGCGCCACCTCGGTTAGCAACGGCACGCGACTCGGACATGATAAATACCGCCGAATTATACGATCGGGCGGGCAGTCGGAATTCAGAATCGAAACAAGTACGTGCGTCACCATATTATAACTCGTTAAAATCTTTCAGCGTTTTCCGAGTGTAACGCGATTATCAAATTCAAATAAATAAGACAGTTGTAAATTTGAGCAAGATAAATATATTTGAATTAGTGATTTAATACATTGCGACGAGTTTTCTTCTCTGACCCGAAATCTCTGAACCCTGTGCCGAAACACTCCCGGTTACGGCACAACAATATAATATTATATTATTTGATTTTAATTTTATATATATATATATATATATATATATATATATATATATATATATATAAACATATGTATAAAATCAAAATACTACAGTATTCATATATATTAAGAAAAAAATATTGGACTTACTTTGAAATACTGAAATCTATTCCTGTAATTCCAAACTGTTTAATATACCGTGTATGTCCTCAGCTGGTATGGTGTCTGGCGTGGTGCCTGACATAGCGTTTAGAATTGATATCTAAAATTTTAATTTTATAAGCAATATTTTTAAAAGGTACGAGCGACAAGTGATTGAGCGTGTAAGGGAGCGAGTAAGCAAGCGAACGAGCGAGTGCGTGCGTGCGTGCGTGCGTGCGTGCATGCGTGCGTGCGTGCGTGCGTGCGTGCGTGCGTGCGTGCGTGCGTGCGTGCGTGCGTGCGTGCGTGTCTATAAGATACAAAGATAGAATAAATATATCCGACGAAAGTTTTATATTCAATTAGAAATCAACTCTTGCTCTGTTCATGGCTCGCTTTTTCTATATATCTCTAAATAAATTTCTATATTTAATATTTAAATTTTTTTAGAAGATTATTTATCTAGTGACAAAAAATATACTGATATGGATATGTCTAATAAAACAGAAGTAGCTTTAAAAATGCAAAAAAATGGTAAGTTGTAAAAAATGATATTTAAATGAAAATAATTAGTCATTTAATATGTATTTTAGAATCAATTAATTTTTTTAAGTACTTTAAAAACTTTCAGAAAATAATTTTTATTTATGTCACAGTGTTACATTTATAAAATAGATACACACATCAGCATTCGTTATAATAAAAATAATTTTTGCTTGAAATAAATATATTTATAAATAATATTTTTGGTTGATACATAGTGTATAAACTATTTTTTTACATAATTTTACAGGTTCAAACTGGTAGTCGAAGTACCGAGAAATGATTGACAACAACAATTCCAATTTATCCTTTTTTAATGAAAGTGAACCTGGTACGTCAGATACAAGATCTTTTGAGTCAGCCTGGTTGACTTAAGAGTCCACCCAAACATTTCCTTTGGGTTACATTATATAACTCCCCCGACGGGTTCCTACTTTGCCGAAGCCTCGGGGCGGGCGTGCGTGGTTCGCGGGACGCGGGGGACGACGGGACCGCTCGGCGGACCCAGTGTTCTCGGGGGCTGCGGGTGGCCGCCCTTAGGCGGGTGGGGGGGCTTAAGGGCGCGCACGGGGATCACCCGCTCAGGGGTGTAGCCGGGCGCGCCCGACCAAAAGGAACCCCCCAAGCCAAGGTGTGCGCGACCGTGCTGAGGGCTGCGTGGCGCAGGGGGTGCTGCGTCACAAACGGTGCCTCCCGGAAACCGGGCGACCTCCGGGAGTATTTAGCCAAGCCCCGGGCATTCGCGGCTCTGCCCGGGTGAGATCGCGCGACCGTGGTACTCGTGGGACAAAAATGCAAAAAAATAATATAAAAGAAAAAAACACGGAGTATGAGGAGGTTCTCCAGGGCGTAGCCACCTTAGGTGACGAACGACCTGAGGAAGTTAGACCGGACAGCTTAGAGAAGGAGCCGGACAAGGCCCAGCCACAAGCTGGTAAAAACCGGATAAAGTATAGCGGGGCGGCACGTCGTCGTTATAAAAAGCAAAAGCAGATGGAGGGGAAGAGCAGCGCTGAAAAGCCTGCTCCTGAACCAAACTCTGCTTCTGCGACAATGCCAGGGACGGGGGAGCGAGCTTCCGCTGGGACGTGCAAGCAAACCAGATCAGAACAGACCACACCCAGTCCCAGCACTACACAATTGGGCAAAAGGCCTAAGATCGCTGCAGATCAGAGGACTTTTGCCCAAGCAACATCCGGCTTAGCAAGGGTGGCCATGGTTCCCATGGAGTATCCCGAGCGAAAGCTGGACCAAAAAGAAGCTGTGCTTTTGAGGGATAAGGTGAAAGAGGGTATCCTTGGCATTGCGAAGGGTACCAAAGCTCTCACCTTCAAGGGCACAGCAGATAGGGACGGTGCAGTTATTTTTAACTGCACCGATGCAGAAATTGAAGGGTGGCTGCGAAGCCTAACTTCGGTTTTAGAGATAAATGGGGTTAGGGTGCGTGCGGTGCAGCTCGATGAACTGCCTAGGCGTCATCGGGTTGTAGTGCACGTGGAGGACCCTAGAATGCCTGTCAAGGAAGCGATAGAGCTACTTGACAGGCAGAATGAGGGTCTCCAAGCCGCGGACTGGGTGGTCGCAAGGTGCAGCGAAAGTAGGGATGCTACGAGCACCCATTTCGCTGCCCTTATTGGGGAGGGAACGTTGAATGCTCTTAAAGCACTCAACTTCAAACCCTTCTGTGGTCTCAGCCAGGCGACAGTTAGATTGCCTGGAGGGGACCGCAGGGGGGAGTTAGAAAGGAAGGAAGATGGGCCGGGGACTGCCTAATCAATGGCGGGCTCCAACATCCACTTCACTCAAGTCAACTTGCATCACAGCAAATGCGCCTCGGCGGTTCTAGCCAGGTGCGCAGCTGTGATGCACACAAAGCACTTATTCCTCATCCAAGAGCCGTGGCTCGTCAAGGGACACATTAAGGGCCTTAGAGGTTGTGGTAAATTGTTCAAAGCAGACAACGCAAAAAGACCAAGAGTCTGTATTGTGGCGAAAGGTTTAGATGCCTGTCTATTACCACAATTCAGCGACGGCGACCTAGTGGCTGTAAGGCTGAAACTTAAAACAGGCGATGGAGGGATCAGGGACCTGATAGTGGGGTCTGTTTACATGCCCTACGATTCAGAGGAACTACCCCCCTAAAGAAACATGATAGAGCTAGTAGCATATGCGAAGGAAAGGAGACTAGAACTTCTCTTGGACTGCGATGCGAACTCACATCATTTGGTGTGGGGAAGCTCCGATATAAACCCGAGAGGGGAAAGCCTACTTGACTTCATCATGAGCACTAACTTGCAAATCCTAAATAGAGGAACAGAACCCACTTTCCTGGACTCTAGAAGACAAGAAGTGATAGACATCACGTTGTGCACGAGGGGTGTGGTGGATCTGGCGGGATGGAGGGTCTCAAATGAACCTTCAGGGTCCGACCACAGACAGATCCGCTTCGATCTTGTGAACTTACAAAAAGATGAACAATGGGGGAGAAATCCCAGGAAAACAAACTGGGAGGACTTTAAAGCCGACTTAGTCAGTCGGCTGAAAAATACACCGATCAGATTCTACACAAAGGAGGACTTGGAGATCGCAGCAAGTTTCGTAAGCAATGCTATCAGGGAATCCTTTGAACTGAATTGTCCATTGAGACCGAGAAATGCCTCGGCCGGGGCTTCATAGTGGAACGAAGAGCTATCGAGGCTTAGGACCGGGGTAAGAAAGCTTTTCAATAGGGCTAAAAATATAAATACGTTGGAAGCCTGGGAAAAGCACAAGGCTGCTCAGCGAGACTACAAAAAGGCGATAGTTAACTCCAAAAGAGCGGGGTGGAGGAACTATTGCGAGAGAATTGAGAGTGCTCCGGAAGCATCGAGACTATGCAAAATCCTCTGCAAAGAGAGTGACCCACAGTGGAACTGTCTCAAGCTCCTTAATGGAGAATTCACAGAAACAACTGAGGAGAATTTGAATCATCTCATGGAGACCCACTTCCCGGGATTTCAGAAATCCTCTTCAGACACAGAGAACCAACGACAACCTAGGGCTGTTCATAAGCCCAGGGCTTGGGCGTTGGCGGCAAAGGTGGTTTATCCACAAGCGGTGGAGTGGGCGGTTCGCTCCTTTGAGCCCTATAAGGCTTCGGGACCAGACGGCATACTCCCTCTGCTTTTACAAGAGGGACTCGAGGAGCTAATAGGCCCATTGACTAAAATCTTTGGGCCAAGCATAGCCCTAAGACATGTTCCGCAAACATGGACAGTCACTAGAGTGGTCTTCATACCTAAGCCTGGCAGAAATGGACACATTAAAGCCAAAGATTATAGACCCATCAGTTTGACTTCTTTCCTGTTGAAGACCCTGGAGAGGCTAATAGATAGGTTTCTCAAGAACGGACCATTAGTAGACCACCCTCTAGCTGGAGCTCAGTATGCCTACAGGGAGGGCAGGTCTACGGAAACTGCCCTACACCACCTGATGGGCAGGATAGAGAGGCAGCTGGAGGCGAAAGGATACGCTATTGGAACCTTCTTGGACATCGAAGGGGCGTTTGATAGCACCTCGAAAAAGATCATTAAAGAAGCATTGATTGCACATGGGGTCCCGGAACCGCTAGTAGACTGAGTGGAGGACATGCTGGCGGGGAGGAACCTAACAGTCACGCACAGTAATATCAACATCACTGGTAAGCCGGGCAATGGGTGCCCGCAGGATGGGGTCCTGTTCCCTCTGTTGTGGTGCCTCGTAGTCAATGACCTACTGGTGAAACTACAAAAGAAGGGGTTCCTGACCTATGGCTATGCGGACGATATAGCCATAGTGATCCTTCTTAGATACCCTAAGGGACCGCATGAACGTTGCCCTAAAAATCGTCCAAAAATGGTGTGAGGCCAAAGAATTGATGGTTAACCCATCAAAGACCAACATAATGATCTTCACCAGGAAATACAAACCAGAACCCATTGAGCCTCTTAAGCTCTGGGGGAAAGATATCCCCTTTACAACCTCAGTTAAATACTTGGGACTATATATAGATACCAAACTTAACTGGAAAGTACATCTTGCAGAGAGCAGGAAAAAATTCTACTCATGCATGTGGATGTGTAGAAGAGCCATGGGAAAGTCTTGGGGCACCAAAGCTCCTATAGCACTATGGTTATACAAAGCGGTATTGTTACCGAGACTACTTTATGCATCTGTGATCTGGTGGCCCAGGACAGAGAAAGGGGAAGCGAAGAACCTTCCGAAAAGCCTACAAGGGAGCTACTTAAGGGCTGCAGTAGGGGCTACGAGGACTACCCCCACAGAGGCGCTAGAAATTGCACTCTGTGTGCCTCCACTAGACCTGGCCGTAGTAAACGCAGCGAGGAACACAGCTTATAGACTAAGGTGTCAGGGAGAATGGAGAAATACAGGAACGGGACATACAAGGCTCGACCTGTTCCAGAAACACCCTTTCACTTTAAAACAAGATAGAGTTCCTAAAAAATACCAGTTGGTAAAACATTTTAAGATACAAATACCAACTAGGAAAGAATGGTCTGACCCGGGGGGAGTCAGGGATCACAATGTGGATCTATGGTTCACTGATGGGTCAGGCATTAATGACTGCTTTGGGGCAGGACTTTACGGGCCGAAGGAGAACCACAGGGAGAGTATTCCTGTGGGAAGCCACTCAACTGTTTTTACAGCTGAGATACTGGCTATCCTAAAGTGCGCGGAATACCTGCTAAACAAAGATACGAAGGAAAAGAAGATAAACATCTGCTCGGCAGCCATACAAGCGCTGGCAAAAACAACTACCGAATCAGCATTGGTTTGGGATTGCATGCTAGCATTAGAAAAACTAGGCGGACTTAATAAGGTCACGCTAGTATGGGTGCCTGGGCATCAAGGAATACCAGGGAACGAAACCGCAGACATGCTGGCCAAGAAGGGGGCTAATGAAGCACCAATTGGCCAGGTGACGGGAATACCCTTTGCAGTAGGCAAAGAAATCATCAAAGGTCGCCTAAAAAGGGAACACCTGACCAGGTGGGAGAAGTTAAAAACCTGCCGCCAGGCCAGGACTTTGATGAAAGACAGCAGACCAGGTAGGGCTAAAGAACTACTGGCGCTGAGTAAACAGAAACTGAGAATGGCGTTGGGATTGCTTACTGGTCACTCCACCATACTCAGAGCACACCTTTTTAATCTCGGGCTCGCAGAGCAAAAGGCATGTCGCCTTTGCGGAGACGAGAAAGAAGACAACGTACATATAATATGCCAATGCCCGGCATTTATATGCAAAAGATACAAAACCTGGGGGAGTATGTTTTTAACCCCCCAGGATTTAGAAAATGCTAGGGTTACAGATCTGATAAACCTGGTACAAGGCTCAGGACTGTATCTCGAGACCTAGCAAAAAACAAGTGGGAAGGCACAAAGGATCAGCTAGATCTGGTGGCCGACAGGGACCCTGGTGGTACCTCCCACTACTTCCACTACTACTACTACTACTACATTATATAACATATGTATAAGTAACGTGTATTAAACCATTTTAGATTCCCATTTAAGGATTCTTCGACGAGCTCTTCAACATTGTCCAATACAGCCCGTTTGCCAGAGGATGAAACAATACATACTTCACAAAGTGTCCCTATTGGAGACAACGATGAGCAAAGTGGGTTTAACACTTAATAATTTCTTCACTTACATATACTTAACTTTTCATAATCGTCAACAGCTAAAATTGATTTTATGTAGTTTGCGGACATAATCAGATTAACATCTCCGCTCGCATCGATATGACTTTTGGTTATCTTACTCTATCGATCAAAACTAATTATTACTACGCAATTACATTGCGACGCTTTTCCCCCGGTCTCGCAATCCGGCGGAGGGCTATCGTGGATTGGCAGCACGCGCAACTAATTCCGACACAAAATGATTGGGCGCCAGGTGCGACTGATCGCACCACCGTACTTTATTCTAAACAGCGCAATATCCCCGGCGACGCCTCAGGGCGTAGCTTCCTTTCAGGGAATTCGGAGAGAAGGCGTAACGCAATTAATCACACAAAGTTATAATAAAAGAATAACAAGTAATATATTTAATCAGGCAGAGTAGGTGTAAATATAATGTATTTGCAATATAATATCGGTCAGTGTAGATGTTGGTATAATCGATCCGAGCCTATCAGATTCGAAATTAGATCATGCGGTAGAGAGACTCTAGCGACGGCGGATCGACGCCGATGCAACGAATTAACGCGAGGATGTTGAATAGATTACCACGGAAAGGTCAGGTATGCTGACGCAAGAATGCCGGATAACCAACGCCGTAGACGGACGCAAGAAGGTCGGATAGAGTAACGCCAGAATCTCAAAATATATGAACGCGATAATGCCGACTGTTAAACACGATAGATGAACTCATACAAGATTAACGCACAGAGGAACGCAAAACAATAGTCAACACAGACGAACACACGAAATATTAACGCTAGAGATAATTAAGGCAACGCGGTATCTTACTGCGAACACGCAAAGAATACTTAGGCCACGAGGCCGACGAACCGAGTCGCCGCACCTCCGTTTGCAACTTCGACGCGTACCCGGGCCGCCTCGATTCCGCACGACGCAAAAATTATGGGCGGTCTCGCCGTGTAGGCCACGCTGGCCGGCGATCGCCCCCGAACACAAAACCAAGGACTCGTATCGCGAACGATCCCGCGGTTGACCACGCGAATCCCGAATTCTCTCGCAAGTCCGGAAATTCCGCGGCCCCGCGTCGATCCCGACGATTTTCCCGTCTCGCCGAACGCAATTTTCGCCGTTCTCGAGGGCCCGGATACGCTATTTAACGAGGGCGAGTGCCCTTTAAACTACGTGACCACTCGCGGCTCGCCGTTTTTCCTCGCCATTCGCTCCCATTATCTCCACGCACAACACGCCACGATCATCCCGATTCACGCAATGAAACGCAACACAATTTCTCCGATTTACACGATGAAACGCGACACAATTATTCCGTTTAACACGATGCAACGCGACACAAGTATTCCGATTAACACGAAGAAACGCGACACAATTATTTCGATTAACACGAAGAAACGCGACACAATTATTTCGACTCACCCGAGAGGACACGGTCGGTTCGACTCACAATATTCAACGCCACGCGACTGTCGGCCGTGACGGTGCTCCCGGAAAGGGCACGATTGGTCTCTACGCACATGAGAGTTCACTCTCGGCGGGGCCCTTGCACGATTTTCGATATGATTCTCTGGACTGCGAGCGTAAGGTAACGCACGCGCTCATACCGCCGTCCACAGGTAACTCCTGCAGGTAACCGATACGCGTGGTGGGCCAGCGCCTCGAGTGAACCCTCTTTTCCTAACGCGGGGACGCCAGGGTGGTGACCTTACAGTTAACGTCGGTGCTTCCTTCAGTCCGGGCAGCTCGTTTTCGGGCGATGTCTCCTCGCTTCCAGCCGGCACGACAGTGACGAAACGATGGTCCGCCGGGATCGCGCCGGTTCCCCGCGCCTGCGCTGCAGCGTGTCGCTCGACCGGATTGCCGATCCTAGCGCTTCCGGCGCCAAGGCTGCCCGTGCGCCGTTCCTTCCGGGGGCGCCACTCCAACTTTAGGCGCTCTCATCGGCGCCTCAGCTTCTCGCGCGCCTCTTCTTCCGGCGGCGCCACTCCAGCTACCTCCGACTCGGCGCGGGCTTTTAAAATCAACCGGCTGTCCGGGCCGCGATGATTAAGCCGGCGTTCGGGGTCAGGCTGGCCGGGCCTCGGCCCCGTCCGCCGGCAGCCCCTCGCGGTGGCGGTCACAGGGCTGCGCACTTCTCTGGGCCGCTCCTGGGCACCCTGGCCTGAGTAGCAATTCGCTCGGGTGTGCCCCGGGGTCCTCTCGATTCCTCTCCTGCCGCTGTTGTAACCGAGTGCGGAGTGGCTTCCGGCCGGCGGTACTCCAATGCGCTTGCGGGGAGGTCCGGGCGACCCGGCTGGCGACCATGTCCCCCGGCCGCTTCCTTAGTCCTGACAGCTCTCCAACGTTGCGGCTCGCGGCCGTTACAGCCTGATTCCGGTCACCACCGGCGATCCCTTAAAACTTAAATCCGAATTAGACCAACCGATATTACGCAACCGCCCTCCCCTCGCTCCGAGGAGGAAGCATCCCCGAACTCCCCTCGGCCGAGCCCGTCCGGGAAGTAGACGCGAATTGTCACGTCACAACATTTAAAAAATAATTGGAAATCAAACTCATCAATGCTGTAAAGCTTGTTATCTTATTTACTTTGTATTAGTTCTATGAAATTATTACATTCTACATATGAACCGACAAATATCTTTTTATAAATACTTATTGTATTTTTTAGACTAATAAAATTTTTTTAAACCAAATCATCAATATTTAAGCAACTAAAAAAATTCATTTAAATAATAAATTATCATATTGCAAAACTAAAAAAATTATGGCATTTTATTTATTCTACGAGTTTTATTTATTCTACGATTCTACGAGTGACATACAAAAGCATTGTCAATTAAGAAAAGGTCCGAGTAGAAAACGTAAAAGGAACCCTGATGAGTGGGCTGTCAATATTTTGAAAAAGGCCCAAGATAATGGTACGGCGTGTACAACTCAAAGTGGTCAATCAGTATCGAAAAGAAAAATGGGTGTAGGATGCTTTTCGTGTCACTACAAATGTTCGGAACGTATTACACTTATGAAAAGGCAAAAATTTTTTAATGAATTTTGGCAAATGTGTGACCATAATCGTCAATAGGATTACAAATCTATCACAACCATTCAACACAGAGACCAATCAAATGATGGAAAACGAAGAAAAAGGAGCATAGCTCAATATTCACCGACTGTGCAAACAAGAAAAATCAAAGTTTGCCAAACTATGTTCCTGGCTACCTTTGGTAATTATCATTTATAAATTTCATCTAATTTTATAAATTGTTGTACTTATTTTAAATTATTTACAAAATAATCATATTCAATTATTTACTTTTCATAATTATAATTTCAAAAAAATTTAATTTAAAATTGTTTAGTTTTTATTTTGTATAATTATATTTTAAAAAATCAGATTAAAATATATATTACAATCTGTTTTATAATGAATCAATTGTATGATGAAACAAAGTTATTTATCTGGTTATAATATTTACAGTCCTTTGAATCTGAATCCTTTAAACGAAATTGGACAATTTGTTGAATCTAAGTTTATCAAATTTTATCTTTCTTTCTATTTTTATCCGACACTGTATACTTGTCGTAAATTTTTGTTGGATCAAAAGGTTCCCATCTACTCGCTGGAAAAATGTGTTTGTTCCTCTCGTACCATGATCTAATGAGACTAAGTAAAACTTTTCCGGCATGTGATTCCTCGGTTTCGACAGAAGCATCATGCATAACACAAATATCATTGTGAACGTCAAATGTGAACAGAGGCCCGCTCTTTCCTCGTGCCTAATCGCAATATTACATACAATAAAATAACATGCCAACATTGTGATATTGCTTCATAAGTTTTATCATTTAGTACATTTACCTTAGTTACAATAAAATCGTAAAACGTATAATGGTGCGGTAATATAAGATCCTCCTTGACATAGTTAAATAATAGAAACGGCCAAATTACGAGCTATTGATAGATGTATATTTAATAAATCAATTTAACAACAAATGTGTTCGCAATATTTTATATTGCTTTTTAATCGCTTCTTAAACTTTAACGCATCAAATCACAATAAAAAGGACTGAAAATTCGTAACCGTCGCAACAAATAAAAGGTCAAACACCTCAGGTATTCGTCAAATGTATATTGTCGGTCGTCTCCTCCGCCGCAAGAACAAGGTGAACATCCGTGATGTTCCTGCATTCGCGAATCTTTATGTCACCCGACCGTCTTAATGGCAACTGAACACAGTATAAAATTATAAGAAACGCGAATAATTAAGTAAAAATTTGTTAAGCGGGACACTCACATAAAAAGTCAGTGCAGCAAAAGATACGGAGACTTCCTTCATCGTCTCAATAGTATGTGTGATCATCGCGAGAGATTACAAGCGACTGTGGCAATGCTCGCTTCGGAAGGGCACGGATTGTTGTTAAAATTTCATATGAGATAATACGTTCAGAATATCAAAATAGGCATCGTTCAATAACTCCGTGTCCTTGTTTAAGTTTATACCGGTTGCCTGTTCCTTTATATGTATCATCTCAGCCGTTAATCTTTTTTTATAATTATGTTCGATTTCCAAAATGCGAGCATTGTCCCAATCAAATGCATGACCGAATTTCACGCTATGCTCAGAGACAACCGTATGCTTTGTTTTATCTAATCTAATGTTGCTTTTATGCTCTTTTAATCTTGTTTGGAGTTGCCTCTTTGTCTGGTCGACATAAGAAGCATTACAATTTTTGCAATCAATCTTATAAATTACATCAGTATTTGTGAGAAGGGCGTTCTTATCTTTATGAACCTTAATAATGTTGTTAAGTTTATTTAAAATGCGATATCCCACTAAATTTTCTGATCTATCCACTGCTGAGGCTATGATTTTTGAAATAGAATTTAAATATGGAATAGCGATAAAACTTTTTTCTTTTTGTAAACTTACTGCATTATTATCTCTTTTAGTATTTTTTGTTAATTGTAATTTCCTCAGTCTCATGTTAATTCGAGAGAATATTAGATCAATGGGATATCTATTGCTTAGTAAAACATTGATGATAAAAATTAAATTCTTATTAAAGAACCTCGGGTGTGACAATAACATAGCCCTGTCGACTAGGCTACTTAAACACTCTGACTCTTTTTCTGACATAAATATTTCTATTGAGCCATTCCATTTCTTTAACACTACGAATACGAATCCGCTCGAAGTCACGAATAATAAATGGTTCTTGAATTTATCCAATGTCGATATTCCTTCGGAAGTTTCTTCTTTATTACAGCTTGGAGATTTTAGTTTACCGTTTTCTATCAATCAGAAAAAAGCTGTACATGAATTTATTAAAGATCTCGAAAGTAATGGTAGTAAATACACTATTGACAATCAAATTAGAATACAGAATGTGGCGATTCCTCAATTCCATAAATTTTTACAAAAAAGACCACCCACCACTCCCATTGAACACAGTCTCATCTATAGATATAACTCTGCCATTCAATTTCAAAGAACTAATCCGGACGTAATTTTTACAACAGCGGATAAAGGTAATGTGACGGTGGCATTAGACAAAAACGAATATATACGAAAAATGGAGTTGTTGCTCAATGATAAAGACACTTATGAAATAGTTAAAAGAAATCCTTCTGCCAGAATAGAAAGGGAATTAAATGCTCTGATAAAGAAGTGGCTGGAGAGGGAGTACATCACGAAGGGGCAGCATTTTTACTTACATTCTAGTGATTCCATACTTCCTAAAGCCTACGGTCTTCCAAAGATACATAAAAAGAACGTTCCGTATAGAATAATTGTTTCTTCGGTTAACACGGCGTTGTACAATTTAGCATCCTTTTTACAAAAAATTTTGGCTGACAGCTTGCCTAAACCAAAGAGTCACGTTAATAACAGCTTCGAATTGTGCGCTGACCTATCTGAAATTAGGATGCAAGATTCCGAGATTTTGATCTCATTGGACGCCGTATCGTTATTTACTAATGTACCATCAAAATTAGTTATGGAGGGCATAAAGAAGAGGTGGAAGTTTATTAAAACAAAAACGAGATTATCACGCAGTGAGTTTATGAATGCGGTTAAATTTGTGTTGGCTTCCACTTTTTTCACATTTAACGGTGTAACGATGCGCCCCTCACGCTAAGGCATCGTTCCCGGCCACCACCCGCCGGATGCCGCCCGACCGATCATCCGTCGGGCGAGGAAAGGGCGCGGTGCGCCCACATCTTTTTAAACGTTCGAAACGCACCGTGTGCGCGGGGAACCCGCCGCACCGGTGCCTTCCCGCACGACGCCGACGAGCGCCGACGAGAGCCGATCCCCGCCGAAGACGAGCGCGCGGGATCGCGCCGCCGCGCGAGCCGCCTGACGATCGGCCTCCCTCCTGCTGAACTCGCCGCGCCGAGCGATATATAAGCCGCACAGTGGTGCAAAACGCCAGAAAAGAGGACATTCTTGAATAAAGTTCGGAATTCATTAACGATTTATCTGAAATTAAGTTTATAATGGTTTTTTTATATGCTGATTTTGAATTTATTATTGGACAAATAAAATTCAAAATGGCGGATTTAATATGGTGACTAAAAATGACAAAATCCTGCAATTTTTTAGTAAATGCGTTTTAAATTTTTTTCTCCGAGCTTTTTAAGGTTGCTAATCATGAATCTGATGTTAGAGTTTCAAAATTCAAAATAGCTGATTCAATATGGACTAAATATGACGAATTCCTGCAATTTTTAAGTAAATGCGTTTTCCATTTTTCTCCGGGCTTTTTCAAAATGATTCAAAATGATTAAAAAGTTACAAAAATTAAATCATTTATCCCTTGCATTAGCTGATGAAAAAATTCATGACCCCAGAATGTGCCGCGTGGAGGCTGCAAAGGTTATACATTCCTTTTTTTTGTTTTTTTTTTAGATTTATATATTTTTTTTGCATTTTAGTTTTAATTTTTTTTGCAGTTTTAAGTTTAACGAAAATTAATTTTAATGATAACATTTATTATTATTATTAGAAGATTAGTGATAAAATTAATTGTTTATAAAGAATAGGAAGAAAATAAAAAATGCGTAAAAAACATGAAACAAAAATATTCGTGACTGTATACGCTCAAAAAACAAACTTAATGTAGGTATAGTGTAGTATTTATTTATATATAAAGATTAGTAAAAAATATAATTCGTTCAGTTTTCAGAATTTACGTCCAACAAATCCATTGTTTCTTCAAATAATTCTTTTTTATTTTTTGTTAGTAATTTTGGTCTTTTACTTGACAAATAAGGATCAGATGAAACGAGAAGATTGTACATGATATCTTCATTCGTTGCAATTCTACTGCATTTTTTTTGTATGTTCTTCTCTGATTTTTCTAAATTCCTTATGCCTTGATTCTTGCGCTTCTTCAGATAATGACCCAATTGGTACTATAAACTGCTGTATCACTTCTGCACCATGTAACAGTAACTTATGAACTGTAGCAGGCATATAGTACCAATTGTAATGAGTTACGTACTGTTCAGCTGTTTCCATAGAAAATTTCTCAAACTTATTGGCAATTATCGGATATCCAGAAGCGACTGCTTGCAACAACACAGAAAATCTGTATATTAAATTTTCATTTAAGCCCGTAATTTTGGAGGTTTTTGTAGGGTCTGAAAAAAATCTTCTTGCAGTGTTTCCATCGTTACTTGTTCCTACTCCTTGTTTAATAAAATCTATTTTTAAACCCATTTCTTGCATAAAATCATTTTGAATTTGTTTTTTTCTATTTGCCTTTAATGCTTTATGTTCCGGTGAAAGAGCAGATCATTTTTTGAAATCTTGGTTATAAGCTATATGTATAAGGCATTCCATGCTGCAAATCCAAGCATGTAGAGAGCTTATTCCAAATTTATAAAATTTTATAAATTATTTAATAATTATTTAATAATTATTTAATAATTTATAAATTTATAAAATTTTGGATTAGGAGTTTTCTTTTTGATTCGTTCTAAGTCATTCATTTCGGTTGGTTTGGCGTTACAAATATAACAGCGCATTGATGATGTTGCATCACTCAATGCGGTGCAAATTTTTCCATCAATCATTGTCAATAATAAGTCGTGCTTTATTTTAATTTGTGCATGAGTCGTGGGTTGCAATGTTTCGATCTGTGTTTCAATATTTTCTATTAATTGTTGTGCAATTTCCGAAGTTTCATGAACAAATTCGAAACTAAGTAGACGACAAAACATTGTCGAAGATGGAAATTTATTTTTCCAAATAACCATATTAGTTTCATCATTAATAAGTTGTAATGGAACCAATGTAGAAATAAAAACATTCGAATCATCACTCCCATAAGAACTGAATTTTTGTTTATAGACCTCTTGCCCAGAAGCCCCATCGCATCCCCATTTACTAATCAGAGTCACAGTACCGCTAATTTTAATTTTCTCTTCTTCTACAATTTTTAATATTCGACTCGCAGTATGGTTTAATAATGCTTGCAACTTAATCGAAGCTCCCCTATCTGTAATTGAGATTTCATTTTTATCTGGATGACACTCGGTACGCTTTGATGTTATCGCGTAATAGGAAGGTATTTTAATATTTTCTTCAGCGCAAGCTTGTTTTAGAGTATTGTACTCAAATCTGCCGGACCATTTTGCCGAAATCATTAATCCCAATGCTTTTTCACTAGAAAATAATTTCGCAGGTTTAGGTTTTTTAGTGTAACATGCATCTCTAATACGTTTGGCTTCTGAAGGATTTTTAATTAAATAATTTAAAATGCTGTACATGTCATTTTTTCCCTCTGTTTTTAACTTCAATTTCGCTGCATGTAAAAGCACATAACTTGATTTGTTTTTTAGCAAAGGTAATGTTACTCGATGTTTATGTCTTTCAGAATATGACTCAAATTTGTCCATATTTTTTTAATTTCCCATCTTTTTTGTAGATCCACTCAAGTCTGAGTTATGACCGGTTTTCTTTTTTTTTAAATAAAGATTCTACAGTTGATATTTCACGCAAAAATATTGAAGGATAAATAAATATATTTTTTAACCAATTACTATATTTATTGCAAAAATTTTTTTTGTATAATTTGTTTGTCTCCATTTTACTTTTAAATTTGAACAAAAATCTTTGCAAGTTGTATGTAATTCTTTTTGGGCATCATCTGAAATCTCTTTATCTAATATTTCTAATATTTTTGTTAATAAAACATGTTCATCAAAACTTTTAGCACTACGCAGTATCATGAACAGCTGACCATTCGTTTTTATACTGTCCATAACGAAAATAAAGATGAATTGAACTATCGAAAACAATTACGAATATATGAAAAACCAACGAAACGTATAACGATAGAGCAAATGCAAACCGACCAAAATAAAGACAAACAAAAAGACACTGCAAAATAAGAAATGAGCTTTTAAATTTCTCACGCTTTATAAGTGTTCCGATACTGTATTTTATTTGCGGGATTCACAAGTGACTGTAATGCTTGACATTTCCTCTTTAAGTTCATGCACATTCAAGTTTAAGGTTCATGGACGCGAAATTTTCACTCTATACAGTTCTCTCTGTCCGATTTTGATGCAAAAATGTTGACAGAAGAAACATTTTTCGTAAAGAAATCAGATTTTTTTTTAAATAATCGATCGTAACTTTTTGGGATCAGGTTAAAAACATGGCAGATTCGAAATGTTCGATAAATTTTACGTCAGAAATGGTTGGTATAGATTTTTTTTAAAGTCGGTATAACGTATATAACAGCTGATGAAAACTGTCCTGAAAAATCGTCCGTCCCGGACTTAATAGATTAAATTGAAATTACAGCAGAACGGGGACGAACGGGGATAAGAATCTATGTGTTTCGAATAGTATTATAGATAAGCTTTATTTCGACACTTCGTTTTTTTTAATACAAGTTAATACAAAAGTTCCAGACAACTTTTAGTTTGAGTACACCGAGTATATTAATGCTTTACAATGTGTATTTGTATCACTTTTAGGGTATATAATGGTATTTATATTCGTAACATATTATAATACATTTATACATTTAAAAATAATGGTATTATTGCACTGGTGCAAATTACTCACATTAATCCATCCCTCGAGTTTAATAATTTACTCGTTTCATAAATGCTTATTTTTATCTAAATTACGATTTCTTAATACATCACTTGATAGTTCATTTATATATAAGCAATAATTTATCATTATTTTATTAATCTAAACAAACTTTTTTTTGTAAAATGTCCGCCTATTTTCCCAAACCGTCCCACTGTGAGCCGGCGCGCTCGGCGAAACGGCACTTCGTCTCTACCACGGCATTCCGCTGCTCCTGACGAAGCCTACCCTCCAGATCCCAAGGCGACACACAAAACGAGGTCCAGAGTATGAACCTCGACTGAGCGTTCTCAGGTGTTTTCGAACTCCATCGCACTTACTCCCGACGGCCACGGCACAACGAGGTCGAGCGTGCTCGGCCTCGTAGCGAGGGTTCTCGCGACCGTAACCCCGGGATCCCGCAATCCTCCGTTGCATATAGCGCGTTCCCGCCCACGGTCTCAGCCTTGCCGGTATACAGCACCAGGTGCATACACATCCCGGTAAAACACCGCGTCCCTCGAGTAGTGTAAGCCCGCCTTCATTTTACCGTCCGAATGTACGGGCAACACCGAGCATTGTAATATACCGCGTTTCACTATTCTCTGTAAAGTCGCGTTCCGTTATTATCTCGTATACCGCGCCGAGTGCACATGCACTACCGATTTATGTAATTCCTGTGTCCTGCTGTAAAGCCGCGTCCATTATTATCTCGTATACCGCGCCGAGTGCACATGCACTACCGATCTATGTAAATACCGCGTCCAGCTGTAAAACCGCGTCCCTTCGTTATCTCGTATACTGCGCCGAGTGCACAGGCACTACCGATTTATGTAACTCCCGCGTCCTGCTGTAAAGCCGCGTCCGTTGCTACCTCGTACACCGCGCCGAGTGCACATGCACTACCGATCTATGTAAATACCGCGTCCAGCTATCAACCCGCGTTCCGCATGGTCTGTAATTATATTATCGAATTGAATAAAGCTTTTTATTGTACCTTACGATTGATTATTGTCTCTGGGCCTTTCAGTCGAACTCCTGATCCGGCGAATTAGTCCGCGTTCGATGATAAAGTTGGGCCGTTACAACGGTGTCATTTACAAACAGACCTTCGGCTCTCCAATGGGCTCCCCTTTGTCTCCAACAGTGGCTGACATTGTCATGGAAGATTTTGAATCCTCTTTTTCAGAACATACTTAAGAAATTTCATATAGTTAGATTGTTTTGTACATTATCATATCCTTTGTAAATATTTTATAATTTTCTTTGTTTTTCTATCTTTTTCATTTTATATAAAAATAGAAATTGTTGTTCTATGTAAATTTTTATAGAAATTCATATCAGAGTTGGTATTTCTATGTCAATCAATATTTCTTATCATAATTTATATAGAAACAATCAAATCCTTATCAATGTTATTTTTTACGAATAATTAAAATGCTTTGATACTTGTGTTATTTAATGTAACTTTAAGTATTATTTGTATATTAATTAATATTTTTGTATCATAAGTACAGAAAAAATCTAAAAACTTATGTATGTTATTCTATTTTATTCTATACAAATAATTAGAATGTATATTGATACTTATGTTATTTAATGTAACTCTTACTATTATCTGTATGTTAATTAATATTTTTGTATCATAAGTACAGAAAAATTTCTAAAAACTTATGTATGTTATTCTATCTTATTCTTTACAAAACTATGATATGTATGTTATTCTATCAAAAACTTTAATTATATGTTATTCTACCTTAATCTATAAAACAATGACTGATCAGTACAATATATATCGGTACTAATTAGTCATTGTTTTAAAAGAATAAGGTAGAATAACATATAATCAAAGTTTGATGATAGAATAACTGTTCGAGATTCCGTTATCACACTGCGCCATCCGATCAGATGGCAGCATCAATCGGATATCGACGGGCCGGATTGACGCGGCAACTTGCGCAAGCACGGGCGCGCTCATCGCCAACTTCTTCCTCGCGACACACAGAGTCGTAAAAATGGCCGCGCAGTGACCAGACGTACGAAGTGTGCTCTGTGCTTCATTTGAGTGTTACAGCGAATTGAAGTGCCCACCGCAGTGATTGAAGCTGCCGAGATACTTTACTAACGTGTAAAGAGACCGCTCATCCAGCTCTGGTACATCGACACGACGAATCAGGCTCACACGTGCGCGAGTGCCGACCGCCACGTGTCTCACCGGCTCACGGGCTAATCACTACGAGGAGGGCAATTAATATAATTGTCTCTCGTACTCACGGACAATCTAAAGACTTCTCATTTATTCACCGCTCATCGTTTCTCAGATCAGATTGTACATTTTTAACGCATTAAAGACGGCTCAGACTGTGCTCTGAGTTACACAAAAAATAAGGAATGAATTTGTTAACACTTTCCACGCGTGTCCTTCTCATCCCGCTTCCATCGCCGGGATTAATCAGCGATTTCGCGAAAATTTGGTCCTTCGAGCCGGATGCGTGGAATTTATACAAAGCTCAGACTCAGATCGTGTGAACAGGGCATGCCCTTCAAGACATGCCACGTAGACATTATCGCGCGCTTTCGCGAGTGAAGTACAGACATTCTCACGCGCGCTCGCGAGTGTTACACAAACATGTTCACGCGCTCTCCCGAGTGTAATATAGACATTATCACGTGCTCAATACATGACTTCAACAACTCTCGCTTCGCGTAATGTTTTTCTCACGCGTTTCTCGAACGTTCTCATCTCGTGCAGTAGTTTTTACACGTGTCTCGACGTTTCTCAGGTGTTTCATCGTGCGCAGCTCAGGGACGGCTCAACATGACGGAACCCGCAAAGGCGGGTACGGGCGGTACGGACACCACGACGCCGCTGCTTGAGGTACCACCGGCTCGCACATCGGAACGCCAAGCCTCACCCGTGCGCTTGTCCACGGAGCTCACCTTCAAGGTTCACACTCAAATGAACCGCCTGGCGACGGTGCGGAATATTGGCGAGACGCTGCCAGCTTGTGCAGAGGACACGCCGTTAGAGGAAGTCATCCAAATCTCAATGCATCTCGAAGAGGCGCACAAGGCATTTCTCTAAAGGAGCATGCATATCTTGAAGCCTCATGGCCGTCGGCGCTCATTCAACAGCAAAGCGCACGTTGACAGCTCAGCATGCGGCAGCTCAACCGGCCCGCACGGCAGCATCTGACAGCTCCACAGTTTACCCGTGCGATTGTTGCAACGGCACTCACTTCATTGTGATGTGCACGAAATTTAGGGATCTTTCAACGGGCGATCGACAAAAATTAGTCATACCACGGAGGCTCTGTTTCAACTGTCTCGGCCGCCACAACGTCCGCTCATGTAAAAGCTCAGGGGGGGGGGGTGCAAGAAGTGCACCAACCGACATCACACGATGCTGCATGAGGCTCATCAGTCGAACTCATCAGCGAAGCCGATCACCAGCTCAGCTGCGTCAGCTCAATAGGAAGATGGTGCAATCGTCGCTCACTCATATTTGGCCCGCTCATCACACTCAATATTACTAGCTACTGCCCTGGCTCAGATCAGCTCATCTGTTAATACTCAGCGCGTACGGCTTCTCATTGATTCAGGTTTAGAACTTACCTTTGTTTCAGAATCTCTCGTTCGCCAGCTCAACATTACTCGTAATCATTCCGTCATTCTCATCACTGGAATTGGTGGCGGAAAGGCGACGCAAACTCGAGGAGTTGCATTGCTTAAGCTCCGCTCACTTCACTCAAGATCAGACGTCATTATTCAAGCTCACGTTCTGCAGGCGTTAGCGAACATCCTGCCATCCTTCAACGCTGCACCACAGGAATGGCCGCATCTCACCAAGTTAACCTTGGCTGATCCAGATTTCCTCACACCACAGCCAGTGGACATCATCATTGGAGCTGACTCATATGGGCAGATCATCAAGCCCACCATCATCAAACAAGATCCATTGATGCCAATCGCGCAGCTCTCAATTTTCGGATGGCTCGTTTTCGGACCTGTCGATATATCATCACCGGCATCTGCTGCAGTGCATCATGCATCAATTCAGGAGAGAGAAGATGCTCTCGACGAGTTATTGTCGAAATTTTGGACACAAGAAGAAGTGCCTGCGAGTACCAATCATGATCTCACTCCTGACGAAAAAAGGTGTGAGGAATACTTCAAAGTCCACTGCTTCGCGGGATTCAACAGGGCGATACACGGTTCGAATTCTATTAAAATCATCATCTGATACTCTTGGCAATTCTTATCTCACTGCGCATCGATGTTTGCAAAGTTTACTAAGAAGACTCTCCCGAGATGACAACTATCGACGTTTGTATCATCAGTTTATGACAGAATATCGAGAGCTCAATCACATGAAGAAGGCTTCACCCGCTTCCAGTCAGCACACACAATATTACTTGCCACATCATGGAGTGCTCACACCAGACAGTGCAACCACTAAATTACGTGTGGTATTTAATGGCTCGTGCATCTACATCCGGCCGCTCACTTAATGATCTCATGCACACAGGAGCCAAACTGCATTTTGACATCACCGATGTTTTGCTCTGGATTTGACAAGTTCAGCACTTAGTTGCCACTGACATCACCAAAATGTACAGGCAAATCAACGTGCATGAAGATGATTGGGAACATACAACGGATTCTCTGGATAGACGACCAGCTCAATGAAGTGCCACATTATCTCACAACGGTTACCTATGGGACCAAGGCTGCCCCGTTCTTATCAGTACGAAGACTGCTGCAACTGGTGGAGGATGAAGGTCACAGTTTTATCCTCGCAGTGCTACCAATCATTTGTTGACGACATTTTGGAGGCGCCGACACCGTTCAGCAGGTAATAGAAACTTCAATATTGCTCAACGGACTTGTGCATGGCGGGCGGCTTCCCATAAGCAAGGTGGCACGCGACTCATCAAGATGTGCTCACTGCGGTTCAAGCAGAAAAAGACCAGGGCTCACAAATTGCATTTGACGATTGCGCAAACAAAATACTCGGATTACGATGGCTTCCTCAAGAAGATTCATTCACATTCTCAACAAGAATCTCGTCGCACACCGATCATCTCACCAAACGCCTCGTTTTGTCTGAAGTGGCTCAGATATTCGATCCACTGGGCTTTGCATCACTGCAGGGGTGATCAAGGCGAAGATGCTCTTGCAGGAGCTTTGGCTACATAAAACTCCAATGGGATGAACCACTGCCATCCCAGCGCTCATCACGGTGGCTCATCATCAGAAAAGAACTCACAAGCTTGCAAGCTCTCAATGCTTCGGTGGTACAACCCCTGGAGTACCTCGTCAGTGGAATTTTACGGCTTTTCTGATGCTTCTCAACTGGCAATGGCTGCAGTCGTATTTATCACCGTCCACGGCTCTAATGGCGCCACGGTTTCATTGGTGTGCTCCAAAACTAAGGTAGCACCACTCAAACGACTCACCATCCCGAGACTTGAACTCACCGCAGCACTGCTGCTCTCAAGACTCATGCAATACGTTCAAGCCACCTTAAAGTTGAACGTTACAGCAACTCACGTGTGGACGGACTCTGTTGTGACACTCACGTGGATTAAATCTCATGCATCGCGCTGGAAGGACTTTGTGAGAAACCGAGTTTCTCAGATTCAAGATCTCACTGCAAAAGCATACTGGAAATACGTACCTGGTACATCCAATCCAGCCGATTGCGCATCCCGAAACCTAACTACTGCTCAACTTCAAAGCCACTCATTATGGTGGACGGGACCACCGTGGATGCTTACACCTGAAGCATGGTCATCCCAACCCGCTCTTTCGGACGAGTTGAGCACTCATGAGGCTCGTTCTGGCATTGCGCTATATGCTGCCGCATCTCAGTCGGACTACCACTGGGACCTCATATATCGATACTCAACTCTCAATAAATTATTGAAAATAACAGTTCTTTGTTTCAGGTTCATATCGCTTCTGAGAAAGCGCCGATACAAGCCACTGGACTTGCACTCAGCTTTGGAGGAGGCCAGAATATTCTGGATCAAGGCTACTCAAGCGGCATACTTCACGCACGAGATCAAAATGCTCACGGCCAACTCGAGACTACCAACTGCTCACGCATTCAGTCGATTGACTGCGTACATCGACGCTCAAGAGATTATCCGAGTTGGCGGCCGCCTCAACTAATCAGCACTAGCTCAAGACAAACATCAGGCGATCTCACCTCGCCACTCACGGCTCCCAACCTTGATCATCGCCCACGCCCATTTGCGTACCCTGCATGGAGGAACACAGCTGACATTGGCTCATGTCAGGCAACAATACTGGATCATCGGCGGACGGGCTCCGGTGAAGTCTCATATCTTACGGTGTGTCGTGTGTGCTCGGCAGAGGGGGATCCGTGCTCATCAACTGATGGGCCAACTACCTCTCTCTCGGGTTACGCCGTTACGTCCGTTTGCTTAAACAGGAGTCGACTATGCCGGACCGCTCACCATCAAGACATGGAAGGGACGAGGTGCGAAAACATACAAGGGATGGATCTGCGTGTTCGTCTGCTTCTCCACCTCCGCAATTCACCTCGAAGTAGTCAGTGACTACTCATCAGAAGGATTCATAGCAGCTTTCCGAAGATTTTCAGCGAGAAGGGGAATTGCTCAGACTATGTATTCGGACCGCGGAACAACTTTCATTGGAGCAGACGTTGCGCTCAAGAAAATGTTCGTACAAGGCTCTCACGAACATCAACGGATTGCCCAAGTTTTGCAACTTGATGGCACCAGATGGCAGTTCAACCCACCAGGCGCTTTACACATGGGGGGCAAGTGGGAGGCGGTGGTAAAATCCGTGAAGTTTTATCTGAGACAGACTATCGGGGAGACTCTACTCACGACGGAAGAACTCACAACGTTGCTTACGCAAATCGAGGCCATTCTCAACTCGCGCCCTTTAGAACCGTTGAGTGACGACCCTGAAGACGTCTCAGCGCTCACACCAGGTCATTTTCTCATTGGAGGTCCACTCACTACCATACCCAGCCATCTCTGATTGACCTGGCAACCTCACGATTATCTCGGTGGCAGCTCATCCAGCAGCGTGTTCAACATTTTTGGGCACAATGGTCGGCTCATTATCTACAACGCCAGCAGGCAAGATCCAAGTGGCATCATCCTAACAACAACATCGAGGTGGGCTCCATCGTGCTGCTCACCGACGAACGCTCTCCACCGTGCAAGTGGCCACTCGCCAGAGTAACAGCTTTGCACCCCGACAAGGATGGACTCACCAGGGTGGTTACCCTCAAGACGGCTTTTCTTTTGTGCTGTCTGTAGACAGTCGAAGATCTTTTGAGGAAAAAAGAATCCGTGCGTATAAAATCGCAAACTCATAATCACCGCCCCCTCCACACACACACACACACACACACACACACACACACACACACACACACACACACACACACACACACACACACACACACACACACACACACACACACACACCACACACACACACACACACACACACACACACACACACCACACACACACACACACACACACACACACACGCACGCACGCATTCTGAGCAGAGAGGGTTTGGAGTCGGTAAATACCGTAAAAATGACGAGTTACGGGGTCCTTATCTCTGCAAGTGACATACACACACACACACACACACACACACACAAAAGCACATACAGAAGTGAGAGGCAAGGGACTCACTTTAATCAAGCACCCCAATGAGATGTAAACCCGACCGTGCGACCTCCTCGCGGTACACCTTGGGTTACGCTAACGCCGGCGGTAATCAATGCGGCACACGCGCATGCACGCAAACTTCTTTTTTAGGTCATGTTTGCGCGTTGAAATTGTTTAGCACACCTTTTTTGTAACGGACTGTCGATTACACTGTTACACTGCAAAAAATCGCCGTTTTTCACCTACATAACCTTACTTTCTTGAAAATCCTGACGTGTTAGAGCAAAATGGGGCCTTGTTTCGATTTTAGCTACCCAAAATCTATAAAAATCGTCTACTGCGGTCCCAGTTGCTCTCCGAAAAAATTTTTTTGTGGTCCTGTGTAATTAATGAATTGCCGCTGAAAATACGGTTTAGAAATATACTACTTGCAGGAACATGAATTACAAACTCTGAACCTAGCTCACAATTTATGAATTTATATATAAATGTTTTTATTAATCAGATTCGTGATTTGATGACAAATGGTATTATCATAGACATAGAAAGTGGTCAAAAATGTAATTTTATATTACAACCCCTTTGTTCATCGGTTGACTCTGTTGCCCGGCTTATAATACAAAATCGCTTCCAATTTAACGGTTATTTCGGCTGTAGTTGGTGCTATCAGTATGGGGAGTATTTCAACGGTGCTATGCGATACCCTTTTATAGATGATGATTCGCCTTTAAGAGATCATGTCATATATTAAAGACATGAAGTACGTTGAAGAAATAGGCAGATCATTTAAAGGTGTTAAAGGTTTCGCAGAAATTACTCAATTGGAAAATTTTGATTGTGTTTGGGGATTGCCGTTTGATTATATGCATGGTATTTTGCTTGGTGCTGTTAATACTTTATGGACAAAGTGCCCAAAGTTTTGGGCAAATAACAAAAAAGAAGAATATAATTTATCCAAAAGTGATATAAGAAACATTGAGAAACGATTGTTAAGTATTAAACTGCCTAGTGAAATTCACAGATCACCACGATTATTTAATAGTGGAAAATGGAAAGCAAGTGAATGGAGATCTTGCTATTATATCTTAGCATTCCATGTCTTTTAGGAATAATGAAAACAAAATATTTAAGTTCTTTTGCGCTTTTAGTTCGTTGCATAAGCTTTTATCTGAAAGTATAACAATAGAAGATTTAAGACAATGCAAGATTGATCTTATGTATTTTACTGCGCAATGTAAAGAATTTTATGGAAACAGTAGTATAAATTTCAATACTTATGCATTACTTCATGTTGTTGATAACGTATATAAAAGTGGCCCACTTTCTTCGACTTCTGCTTTTTTATATAAAAATGGAATTTTTGTGCTAAAGCAGAAATTAACTGGTCCAAAAGGAGCTTTAATACAAATGTCTAAACGTCTAATCCAGAAAACTATTTTAGAAACCGAGTTGTTAAGTACATCTGATAATAAACCTTCCCGTTACTGTAAAAATATTTTGCGTAATAATTTTATATTGAAAGAAACAGAGTTGAAAACCAATTCAGGTGTAATTCTTTTAGCGGAAGATAATAATCTAAATACAAATATTAAACAAGTTTTAAATAATAATTTTGCTAATATCAGATTAGAAGATGTAAAAGCTTTTAATAAAGCAGTTTATAAAAATGTCATATACACTACTACTTGTTATAAAAGAGAAACAAAAACTGATGACAAATTTTTTGAAAGTTTAACTAGTGATATAATTGAAATATTCAAAATTGTTTTATATAAAAATGAATCTTATATTTTAGGATATAAACATAACGTACAGTTTTTGTGTATAGAGAACGTGATAATTAATTCATTTTTTAAGATAATATCTAAATCTCATGATCTCCATTTATTTGCTTTTCAAGATAGCAAGAAAAAGGTTGTACATATAAACGTCGAGAATGGATCATACTTTTGTCGAATGCCGAACACTTATGAGATCCAATAATATTTTCTGTGATATTATATACTTGTATTTTTCAATATAAAATATGAAATATCTTGTCAGGGTATTCACTTTTTCATAACTTTACCTTAATACTTGTTTACATAGAATAATGAGTATCGATTATTATAAAAAAAAAGAAATATTTAAATAAATTCAATACATTTTGCAAATATATTGATATGCTTGTGTAATGATTAATATCTATCTTTAATTGATGTCTCTCGTTAATTCAGCAAAATTATTAAAAAGAGAATACTTTTGTAGAATATAGTACAATATTATTTTATGCATAAGCTAAACATATCGCTTTTGTAACTTTTTTTCAAAAGATATTCCTGAATTTATTTTCTTTGTTTCCTTGCAAAATAAACTGTGCAAATGTATATTGATTATACTCAGCAGATTATAGTCAGCAGATACTAATGTGCTTACGTCCACTGGATCATATATTTGCAATACTGTATATGTATAATCTGTTACTATTAGATACAACTCAGTATCTGGAAGATTAACGTTATTATTGTCACACATTGTATATCATATTGTACCACGACTCTTTCCTTAGATCTCATACGTTCAATCTCTCTCTCTTTCTCACCGTTGAATATATGACTTCTTTTTGATAGAAATATCTTTTGAAAATTTAGCATCTACATGTTACACCTTTTATAACAGTTACGGTATCCGTTTTCTTTGTAATATTTGCATTGGATAAAATATAAGCAGTATACATAGAACTGCAGAACGAATAATTGTTTTTGTCATCACTTACATTTAATTTTTTAGTGCTGCAGACGCTGATAAGAATTTTATTTCTTTCTTGCTTATAGATTAATCAGTTTCAGAAAATTATTCTTGTTTAGAAGCAACTAAAGCGGATTATTATAGTATTCATCCATTACTGCACTGCAGTTGTCGATTTACACAGAAGAATTCGTTATACTTTACTACTCCTCCATGCACTTCTTTTTCTTCTTCCTCTTTTTTAAACTGTAAAGTATTAATATTTAACTCTATGTCATCAGATACCTTTTTTTTTGTTTCCGTGGAGGAGAGAAAAATGCCTCGCGCACTAGCCCCCGGGCTCGGCCCCCGGGGAGTGTGGGGCTTGCACCCACTAAAAAAACTCTCCCCCTAAACACAGCACGCTGGACACGATTATGACACGCGGGAGACCAGAGGTATTACATCACATGCCACAACAGTCCTCACGCTCGAGGCGACAGAAAAACGTAAACCGAACACGACAGACACACGACAGACACAGAAAGAAAAAAAAACGTCTGTAGTCGAATTCCCGGACGCATAGTGGTGCTTGCGCACAGCCACATGCGCCGGTCATTCAGCCTCCGCCTCAGAGAACCCCCATGATAATGACCGCGACGCCACTTACGGGGGAAGTGACGTGAGGCCGAAGCCCTCCCCCACACGCCTTCGAGACGCGCGGCCATACCATACAGGGTCTCTTCATTGGCAGAACGGGATACTTCACTCGGGGAAGTCCTCACCCCCAAGCAACACGTACACGAACTGTCACAGGACGCGCACGAGCTAGACAAACAGGAAACACCCTCTATCCGGAGAGGGGTTCCACAAAGCACAAAGCAAGAGCGTGCATCCGCACGCCCTTCAACGCAGAGGGTTATACATATACCCACCACCACGATAATAAGTGACCGATTTTCGGTCAACGCGTCCTTAAAACTCTCGTACACCTCATCTCCCTCCCTTACCCCTCGCTACGCACTCCCCAATTACGCACGCAATATTCTTCGAATAACCGGAGATCGATTCGAAGCGGTGGCGGACTCTCATCCGCTTCTCCCTCGTGGCATGGACGACCAACCTCGATCTCCAGTCTCGATACGCAAGTACAACGAAGTATAATAGTAGACAGAAGAGAGATGAGCGGAGATACACACGCTTAAAAGGAGTCATGACTCCACGGGGGGATCCCCCGGGGGACGACCCACCGCGGCCAACAGCCTCAAAGAGCTCCAGGTAGCCGCCGCTGCCCGCAGCGGCACCCGAGCCCCAAAACAGCGACGAGCGGCCAGCCCCGGCCGATCCACCCCCGGAGGACCCCGCAGTAGACCCCAGAATAATTATACGCAACTAAAACGCAAAACCACGCAGGGCCCCACGCCCCGACCAGGCCGCAGGACGCCGGCCGCCACAGGCCACCGGTCCCCGCAAGGATCCGGCAGAACGTCGCATCCGTCGACGCGCCGGACCCCACGGGGGGAGGGCAGCCCACGGGCGGCCGGCGCCCAGCGGCCCCGGGACGCCGAGAGGGGGACCAGCGACCACGCACCGCAGTACCCAGTATCCGAACTAACCCAATCTATTCCATAAATAAACGGGATAGCCGCACGCTAAGAGTCGTTCTCCGGAGCGATCTCAACAATATCAGGGTCAACGAGACCCTGTTGGCGCCTCCTTTCGTCGTCCTCTTTCCGTCGGAGGACCCTTTCGGCGAAAATAGCAAAGGCGTTCCAAGCCTCTCTGGACTCACACATCTTACCAATCAATGTCGGTAGAGTTAAATCAGGGCCAACCACGACCGTGAGCTCAGCACGCTCGAGTCCCCAATAATTACACACCATGAGAGTGTGTTCAGATGTATCGATCGCCAGGTGACAATATCGGCATATTGGTGAATCCTCCTTCTGTATCCTAAATAAAAAGGATCCAAAACAACCGTGACCCGTTAAGATTTGGGTCGTTCTGAAACTCAGGAAGCCGCTGCGTCGGTCGAGCCAGTTCTCGAAATTTGGAGAGATCGCCTCTCTAGTCCTCCTCCCAGGGAGGTTTCCGTCCCTTATGTAAACCGCCCATTGCCGTCTGAGCTCCAGCCACTCTTCGGCGCGTATCTCTTTGGGAGCATCGGGGTAAAAATTCCCCAATTCCTTCATCTCTCGTAATCTTAGGTAGACGCGCCTAAGATAGTCCGCGTACAGGTATATGGGTGGGACACGCGCTAAGAGCGTGGCTGCCTCGTACGCAAATGTGCGATACGCCATAACAGTGCGTTGTGCAGTAAGGCGAAGAGCGCGACGCATCTTCCTCTGTTGATTGCCGAATGATGAAAACTCCACACTCCAAATTGGAGCCGCATATAAGATAATAGAGGTAATCATTGAAAAATATAACCTTCTCTTACTCTCTATCGGACCGCGCAGGTTCATAAGCAGTCCACATAGCGCTCGACTAACCCTCGTAGCCTTTGTAGCCACGTGCGAAAAATGATTAATAAAGTTAAGACGTTTATCTATGTATACGCCCAAATATTTCATACAATTGGAGAATTGGATCCTCGTGTCCTCCTCCACGATAGAGGCGTCGCGTGGACAGGAACCGAAAAAGACGGCCTCAGACTTGCTCCACGATACTTTAAGGCCGAGCGCACGGATGTTTATTAAAATTCGTTCGAGACAATCCAACGCAGTGGAGCACACCTCGTCATAGTCGTCACCTACGACCAGCAGGAGGGTGTCGTCCGCATAACAAATTACGTGACAGTCTCTATAAAGCATTGTTCTCAATATCGAGTCGAAACCGAGGTTCCAAAGGAGTGGACCCAGGATCGATCCCTGTGGAACCCCTCTGTTTACTCGTCTTGTGCGCCTTGTTCTGTCAGAAGTCATGTATCTGACCTTTCTTCCTGTGAGAAAGGCCTCCAGGATGCGACGCAGATAACGAGGAAAAGGTACGAAGTGCCCTCCTTAACGCGGGTAGTATTATGGAGTTAAATGCGTTCTCAATATCTAATGAGAACGCTAGCGCAACCTTACCCTCCGCACGAGCCTGAGAAATGATGGACTTTACAAGGTAGAGAGCGTCTGTCGTCGACCTCATTCTCCGGAACCCAAACTGGTTGTCAGATAGGTTGGCGTTTGGATTATTGTCCATGTATTTTAACATGCGGTTCGCAATGATCCGTTCGAACGTTTTGCCTATCTCGATCAAAAAGTAGATGGGCCGCGCCTTCGGTAATTCGCTAGGGTTCGTCTCGCCCTTCGGGAGAAGTACAAGGTCGGAGGTCTTCCAGGACGCAGGAAAATTTCCATACTTCATACAGATATTGTAACATTGAGCCAATCTGTCGATCATTGCAGGCGGGAGCTTCTTCAACACTGTGGCCTTAAGGCCGTCAGGGCCAGGAGCCGTATTGCAATTCTTTTTCGCAGCAATTGCTGCGGCAACCTCCTCACTGGTGATCGGGATGCAATCTTCTTCGCAGTCCCCGAGTTCGACAGCGACGAGTGGGTTACCCGGTGGAAATAACTTGTTTAAAAGCTCGTCCAGAATTCTAGGTTTCAGTGAGGCGGATAATCCCGGAGTCGATTTTCTCAGTCTGCTGAGGACTATCCTGTAAGGTAGTCCCCAGGGGTCCTCATCAAGTGTGGCTATCAGTTCTTGCCAAGCCGAGCTTTTGGCTTTACGTATCTCACGTTTCAACTCTTGACCTGCTAGAATATACTCGGCTCGTTTGCGTTAAGAAGTCTCAGGCGAATCGCGTGGACGGCCGCAAATCCACACGCGCCTGGCTCTGTTTAACGCGACGCGTAGTGAAGCGATTTCCGCGTTCCACCAATACACGGAAGATCTGTGTCCACTCGTACGAATACGGGGGACAGCAGCCTTGCATGCATTTACTATGCATTTGTGTATCCATCCGTCTGGAGACACGTTAACCATGTGTGCCTCATCCATGGGAGTGACGGCGCACGTCCAATCTATCGAGGCCTTATAGAGGTCGACGTCGACGACGTCCATCCTCTTGTAGTCCCATCGAGCGGGAGACGGCCGTATGTAAGGTCTAACAAAAGATTCCGATATTGAGAAGGTTATATATGAGTGGTCGGACAACGACGCAACGTCCCCACGGACTGTCCAATCACGCACATGGTGGCGGAGTTCGGGTGAGACCCACGTTAAGTCGATTATCGAAGATCCCCGATGACCTATGAAAGTTGGTGTATTTCCTTCATTTATCAAACGCATATCCACGCTCGCGGACCATTCCTCTAGTAGGTCGCCCTTAAAATCAGTATTGGGAGAACCCCATAAACGGGCATGCGCATTGAAATCGCCACAAACAAGGGTTTTATTGTTATGTATGCATGCGCATAAATTCGTCAGTTCGTCGACGAAATTTTCGTATCCGGCCCGATTTACATTCGGAGATATATAGCATGAATATATATGTGCGCTCCCATACCTAACGACCACGGAATTCTGGCCCTTCGCGACCAGAGACGCAGGATAATCCGCTATTTGGGGATTCACATATACAGCAGCCAGGCCGTTCCTGCTGTAAAACCATTGCTGGGAGTCGGGTGTGCGGGCAGGCTCCGAAACCACGCACACCGCAGCTCCCAGTTCTTCTGCGTATTTAGCAAGAAAACCTTGCGCCTCCCTACTTCTGTTCAGATTTATCTGTATAACTGTCGTGGGCGTCATTTTTAGTTTCGTTTCCCATCTACAGTCCCACTTCCAACAATCGGGTCCCTCTCTGAGCATCTACTGGAGGTGCCCAGTCTGTGTTCGTACGACCTACCGGCGTCCTTGCATAAGACGCAGCAAGGGTCTGCTTGACATTGTCTAATCTGATGATCGCTGGATCCACATCTGAAACAGTTGCCCCCACGATTTTCGGGAAACTGGCAAGTGTTGCGTACGTGTCCGTACCTCCAACACTTGTAGCATTGAATGGGTCTCGCATCTAGTATTTCGATGCGAGCAACAGTCCAACCTATCTTCAGTCGGCCGGACGACGCGACTTTGGTGGCAGCTATTAGAGGGCATTTAGCCCACACAGAGTGTAAGCCGTTTGTCATACGGCGGATAGTCCCTAACTTTATTTCAGACTCATGGCAATCACCCATGACGGATATCACGTTGGTGATTTCTCCTGGAGTAATAGAGTCATCGAGGTTCCATAGTCTCATCTCTCCCATAGTCGTCGGTCTGTTTACACGTATAGCAGCGGGATCCAGCACCTCTCGCAGTTTTTTGACCAAGGTATCCGCCTTGGAGGTTCCATCCTCACCAGGTATCTCAATGATCCATTCTCCGTTGATGTTTTTCCGAATTCTAGAATTCTCGATACCTAACTGATCGAGACAGATCTTATCACGCGCTTTTTTTAATATGTCTGCGTACGTAATTTTGTCATCCAGACTCGTAATCGTGACCGCCGCCGTCCTCGGTGGTCTACGGCGACTTACTCCACGATGTATTCCCCCCGCTCCAGCAGGGGAAGGGGGCCCTCTCGCGGCGCCGCACAGTGGGGCGAATCTATCAAAAACCGGATATTGGACGAAAAAATGAAAAACGTATAATTCAAATTTTGATGAGATTTTATGTTAATATATATCATAAACTATAAATAAATGTGCTTATAATTGATTTTATCCTTTGTTATTTCCTCAAAATGATCTGATAAAGTATGACATTTTCGTGAATACTGAAATTCTAGTAATTTGATAGGTTACTTTCTAAAGTCTCCGCCGAAAGTATAACTGCGAATATGAGTTAAATGCCTATCAGAACTTATTTAATAGGGTTCAAAAAACATATTTATTTTAGTTTTATGTCATTTGAGTATTATTATATATTAATAAATATACACGACATATTCGACTATTAAAAATTTCTTACTTCAATATTCAAACAGGAAGAAAGTTTGTGGATTTGAATGGATTAAGGTTTACTCTGCGCCATTTAATAGGGCAAAGTGTCTAGTTTTTGGCCATATATGATCATTCATCCCCTTTCGTCCCCATTTTTGAGATAATTGATCTCAAAGTTCACTCGACATAGTCGAACGTCGTCCATGAATAGCTCAATGGACGACGTTCAATCATGTCGAGTGAATATGGATGTCTATTTTCTCATAAAAGAAAGACGAAAAGGATATATAATTTGTTTAAATATTGCTACTTTATAACAATTAATTACATCCATATTTTATAACAATTAATTACATTAATTAATATAATAGCAATATGATAAATATTATTGGATAAATGTATTTGGAGTACTGCGCATTCTGTAAATCCATGGGCCAATAAGATTGCTCTACGTTAAATTATTCGTTCTCCTCGAGGGGAGAGGGAAGGGGGAGGGAAGGAGAGGGGAGGAGGAGGAAATAAAAACAGCGGAGATAAGAACTTTTTGTTAGTTTTTCTCGATCAGTAGTCGATTAAAGACTTTTTGATTTTGAAAGTTTTGATTTTTGTCGTTGCTTTATACAATTCACTTTGCGTCCTTTTCAGGATACAGTGAAAAATATATAGAATATATAAAGTATATAGAAGATTATACTTTAACACGCTCGCAAAATGGAAAATTTCCGAACGAATCGTCAACTTTTTAATTGTATGCGTGCAAATAATCTTGATTTATCAAATTATGAGACTTTAATAAGCCACATAACATCATGTATTAATAATAAATTACCCAAAGTAGCGTTGGAAGCATTGAAACGAAAAATTATGATTTTCACGAATTTGAAGTCGAAATGGATAGCTAGCCATTACGATTACAATAAATTTATTACAAAGTATGAAAGTTGGTTAAATTGTAAATTTTCTTTTCCGAACAAAGTACTGAATTTAATTCCTACTTCTTCACGTACGCGTATGCCTCTTAATAGATCAAAAAGTTTCGTAGAATGTTCCAAACGACATAAAAAAAGAGAGAACTGAGGAAGTACGGAATAATCCGGAAATGATTGATTTTATTGTTCGGAAAAAGTTAAAATCCGATGACGCGCTATTTATATACTAGCTTTTCGGCCCGCGCTTCGCGCGGGTATAAATCTATCTGTATATTAATTATATATGCTTTAAATTCACCCATTAATTTGAAACATTAAATTTGTTATTTTTTCTTCTTAAACTGTAATCTACATCTTCGTTTTTTTTAGATTCAACTTTTATTTTACTCTCAGTTTAATACTAATTTTTAATTTAAATACATTTTTTTTTATTTTTAAAAAGTTTCAATTTTTCATCGTAAATTTTTTAATATCCGTAAATTTTGAGATATTGGGCCTTTTTTTTTTTTTTTCGTTGGAGGAGGAAAATGCCTAATGCATACCCTAGGGCCGGTCCCTAGGGTTATGCCGGACTTGCACCGGCTAAAAACCTCCCCCGGCCCCCACCCTCGACAGCTTTGTTACAAAATTTCTCGATATACAACATTTTTTGTAAAAGATTTCGAATTTCCCTCAATAAGTTGTCCTTGATTGCTGTTTTCATCGATCTTAATTTTGACATTATCTCTTTTAGTTGCTCTTGAGAATGCTACATAGAGTTGTCCATGAGCAAATACAGGTTGTGGCAGATAAATCCCAACTTTTTCTAAAGTTTGTCCTTGTGATTTATTGATTGTCATAGCAAATGCCATTCTAATAGGAAACTGTCTTCGTTTGAGCTTAAACGGGAGTTCCGAGTCATTTGGAAGGAAATCTATCCTTGGTAAGAAGACAATTTGACCTCGAGCTGGGCCAGTTAGAACCTCCGCATAAATAAGATTAGGTTTCAAATCAGTAACAATAAATCTTGTTCCATTGCATAGCCCTTTCTTGGTATTCAAATTCCTTAATAGGATAATTGTAGCACCGATTTTTATTTTTAATCGATGAACTGGCATTCCAGAGGGTGTCAAAGAGTTCAAAAATTCAGTCGGGAAATTTAATTGCTCCTGTGGATCATCACTCACAATAGAGTCAATTGAGAGATATTCCTTTGTTTCTCCTTCCATTAGACAAAGGATTTCGTCATTAATTTTGAATGTGTCCTCATTCTTAGGACAAAGGATTACTCGATCATAGTTAACTTTGATTTGTTCCATGTTAATTTTATCACCAAAAATCTCAGTTATAAGAGATCCTTTTGATATAAAATCCTGAGGAATTTCAATTGTCTCAGGATGTAATCCATCCGTATTAGACAATTTACCTTCTCCGAGTTCCAACAGCCAACTTGCAAATTTTTTTTCCTCTCCAGTTCTCATATTTTGCTGGAGTTTAACTTGATTTACATTCCTCCATATCGGGTTATATTTAACAGTCGACTCAATTATTGCTGTTTTATGTGCATCCGTATTAGACAATTTACCTTCTCCGAGTTCCAACAGCCAACTTGCAAATTTTTTTTCCTCTCCAGTTCTCATATTTTGCTGGAGTTTAACTTGATTTACATTCCTCCATATCGGGTTATATTTAACAGTCGACTCAATTATTGCTGTTTTATGTGCATGTGGCACTATTGGTAGATTTTGCCTAAAATCTCCTGCAAATAAAATAACTTTTCCTCCAAATGGTTGTGAATTTTTCATCAAATCCTTGAGGAGTTTATCCACTGCTGTTAAGGCATGTCCTATAGTCATGCTCACCTCATCCCATATAATTAATTTAGCAGAGATCAGTTCTCGTGCAGCTTTCGAGTTTCTTCTGATATTAGATTTAGCACTATCATCAATTGGAATTGAAAGTTTGAACAGGGAGTGATATGTTCTTCCTCCTTTTAGAAGTGTGGCAGCAATACCAGTTGATGCACATGGTAGAACTTCCTCGTTTCTTCCTCGGATAACACTCCAAAATGTGTTAAACAAATAGGTTTTCCCACTACCTGCAAACCCATCTATACAAAATAGCCGCTGTGGTTCATTCTCATTATCAATTGCTCGCATGACCAAATCATACACGTGTTTTTGTTCAACATTTAGTGTCGATATCAAATAATCACCACGTCTCCTTTCCTCATCTACGTTATACTCTGTTACGTGAATAATCACTGGATTTGGACTTGGTAATTCTAAATTTTCACAACTACTTCCATTATTCTTCAAAATTTCTTCTATATGATTTAAAGCCATATTTTCAGGATTGACAATATTGCTGTGTACAAAGTCCTCAATCATTGATTCTTTGTATCTATTCCATCGTTGGTACATTTGTTGGATTTCCAAAGATGCAAATGTATGAAAATAGCTCTCTAAGTTGTGCAGGCATATGAATACTTGTCGCTTCCTCCATTGTTTTTTCCCACAGATCATCTGCTTCTACCAAATTCATTGCAATTGCTGCATCTTTAAACGTCTCATAAAGAATGCCGTTGAAAGTTCTCAGATCCTCAAAACATTTAGCTCCAGTCACATGTAGGAGAAGAAGACGGAGATAAAATCTTTCATTATCTTTAATGCTTACTGTGTAAAGCCTTGCAATTATTTTGGCAATACCTCTTTTGCGTCGCTTCCACTTAGTTTCTTTCTTTTCATAAATATAGTGAGAAGGAATATCTGTGTAAAGAAAATGTACCGCATTTTCATCAGATTGATTTAATTTGAACCATGCAGTTAATGTAGTATTTCGGGTGAGCTCTCTTTGTACAGCTTGTTCTTTATTTCCCGCCCGGAAATAAACCATTTGGCGATTAGGCAAATGAACTGCAAGTCTTATTACTGTGTGAGACCTCATAAACAGATCATATCCATTTAGTCTCCACATTGCTTCTGGAGCACTAACATATCTTGCATCTAGAAATGTGTTAACTTCATCTACTGTAATGAGCCTTTTGCCATCTCGTGTTTGTACTTCAATAGCAGCACAATCAAATCCTTTATGAATGTACTTATATAAGTATTTTACGCTCTTAACTGATGAACATATTTCCAAATTGATGTGTCGATCATATTTCATGATTAAATATGGCGAATATGGCACCACCCATCTATTATCAATTTCTTTGCCTCTTACAATGTATTTTTTTCCAGTATTTCTTCGTTGATACATCGGATATCCATTTACATTAGCATTAGTTTCGTCTCGAAATTCTTTTGGAAAACCTTTTGGAAACCCATCTATTATCAATTTCTTTGCCTCTTACAATGTATTTTTTTCCAGTATTTCTTCGTTGATACATCGGATATCCATTTACATTAGCATTAGTTTCGTCTCGAAATTCTTTTGGAAAACCTTTTGAACATTTTCCATCATCTCCAGTGCAAGGATATTTTCGAGAGAAGTCACCACAAGGACCATGAATCATGTGCTTCAGAACTTTTGCATTAAGTTCTGGATATTTTTCCTCGTCAGGAATTTCAGCCCATACCATCATGTCAATGACTTCTTGTAATCGGGGCTTATCTTCATCACTTAACATTGCAAGTAAATGTAAATGTGGTAGCCCTCTTTTTTGGAACTCAATCACGCCTGCATAAGCTATGACATTTCCCAAAATTCTATTTTGAACGATATCCTTCAAAACTTCTTTGACATCTAAGCTAAATGTTTTTGCGACCAGGTCAGGTCGATACTCTACTGGGCATCCATCAAGATTTTCTTTAATTTCAGGGCATTGAGGATTGCAAGTCATTGTAATAAATATGTCTGGTTTACCAAACTTTCTGACTAAAGACATGGCATCTTGGTATCTTTCTTGCATGTTCCTTGGACTGCCCATAAATGAGGATGGTAATATTACAGGTACACCAGCTGTAATTCCTTCATTTTGTAATCGATTATCAAGGTGATCCATTAATCCTGAATAAAATTCAGCTCTTAATTGGGGCTGATTCATTTTAATGTAATTAAGCCTATTGGCCTCTGTTTTCATATATGCATCGAGTATGAATTGACATCTCAACTTGCCTGCTTTTTGAAATTGACTAAATTCTGCTCTTGGTACCAGCAAGTGAGCATAATAATCCATTTGAGTTATTTTGAATCCTGGATATTTAGGATTATGAGATTTCAATTCTGAATACCATCCATCATTACCGTATAGATATAACAAAGGGTAACACATTGGGTCACACCTTTTGTCCAGAATTGAAATTTGTTGTACATCATTTGAATTTTTGTTATAAATTCGAATGTCTCTTTCAAATGGAGGCTCACCATCAATATTTTGAAAAACTACGGCTATTTCATTAGCTCGTGGAGCATTGTATCTTCTTTGATCGTGTTGAGGATTATTTCTAAAGGATAACATCAAATTTGGGGCTTTAGTGCCTTTCGGATTGAGATCTTGTTCAACTTGACTCATCATTTTAAAAGTCTTAGCAAATTCATTGCATTGAACCATGAAGCATGACAGATCTCTCATTAGAGCTGAATCACATCCTTGGTTGGCTTTGTTTTTCATTCTATGGTAAACAGCTTCTTCCGTATCCAAAAAGTAAAGCTGTGCATAACGCGGAGCTTGCCCATCTCCTGGGCGCATTGCCGTCGTGGTCAAATGATGATATTGCCCATGAATCTTTAAGCAATAAGGAGTAACGTTTATTACATCCAAGGGATTCTTATTGCCCGGGGCACCCATGGAAGCCATAGCTAAAGCACTGTTATATGAACGAATATTATTCCTAAAATTCTTAGATTTAGCATCATTTCCCATAAATAATTTTTTAAGAAATTCAGGAAAATTTATGTGTTTTAATTGAAGCTTGCCCTTTTGGCAACAATATGTCAATTTTCCATCTTTGGGCTTTTCACATATAAAGTTTAATGATTTGCAAAATTGGCATTCGACATTCATTTGGCCCAGTGTGTGAACAGGCACATTTATTTCTTGACCTTTGGCAATTAGCGCAATTTTGTGATTTATTTGTTTGGCTTTGCACCTTCTCTGAATATGTCTTCGAGCATCAGCTTCCATTGAGATCTTGTCTCATCATTCTCCTCTGCCCTCTGCTGAGCATGTCTCTGGGCATCATTTTCAAGTCGTTGATACCTTGTTTCATCATTTTCGTCGGCCCTCTGCTGAGCATGTCTCTCAGCATCAGCTTCAAGTCTTTGAGATTTTGCCTCATCATTTTCGTCAGCCCTTTGCTGAGCATGTCTCTGGGCATCAGCTTCAAGTCTTTGAGATTTTGCCTCATCATTTTCGTCAGCCCTTTGCTGAGCATGTCTCTGGGCATCAGTTTCAAGTCGTTGAGATCTTGTCTCGTCATTTTCCTCTGCCCTCTGCTGAGCATGTCTCTTGGCATCATTTTCAAGTCGTTTAGACTTTGTTTCATCATTTTCGTCGGCCCTTTGTTAAACATGTCTCTGAGCATCAGCTTCAATTCTTTGATATTTTGCCTCATCACTTTCGTCAGCCCTTTGCTGAGCATGTCTCTGGGCATCATTTTTAAGTCGTTGAGATCTTGTCTCATCATTTTCCTCTGCCCTCTGCTGAGCATGTCTCTGGGCATCATTTTCAAGTCGTTGAGATCTTGTCTCATCATTTTCCTCTGCCCTCTGCTGGGCATGTCTCTGAGCATCAGCTTTAAGTCTTTCAGTCCTTTCCTTCTTATTCTCATTTTTTCGTCTCTGCCTTAAACAGCTCCTTTCACGACTCACTCTACTCAAATTTTCGCCTTTTTTCTTTCTAGGCATTTTATACTCTTAAAATTCACTTTTTCTCTAAATTCGAAAAATTTACTGTATACTATAATTAAAAATATATACCTATAATTAAAAATATAGCAGTATGACTATTTTAATGTCTTTTTATTTACCTTTTATTAAAAACGAACGGAAAAACAGCCACAGGAAACAGGAAAAAATCTTTATAACAGAAACACAATAAAACAATTTTTTTTGTTAAATAAAATATTTGTGAAACTAAAAAAAATATGATTTAAAATTCTATCATCATCAGGATAAACTTCCTAAGGAGTGCCAATGCGTATATAACGTACTTGTAATACGCGTACAGTTATCTTCCAAATTACATTAATTGCGTGTTCAAAATGCGCTCATTCAAATGCGTAATTAATGCAAATTGAGCATTCAATTTATTAATGACATGTTTTACATATATATTTGCACTCCTTAGGTTAATTCATATTTCTAATCTCTAAAACAACTTTAACTCTTTCTCAAATTTTTCACATGTTACCGATGTATACGTTGCAAGATTTCATATAAATTCTATCAATGTATATAGATAATATAGATTATCTATAATCATTTCAAAAAGCAGGTTTGCAACATTATAAATTTCAAATAAAATTATTAAAGTATAAAAAGCAGATTTGTAACAATAACAAAATTTTTTCAATTTAGAGAGATTTTATAGCACTCCCCACAAAATTCTACTCTTACTGCATTACAATTCTTTGAGATTTGATCAAATGTATAAACAAATTGAGCAATAACACGATTCTTCTTTATGAATCACTTTATTATCTCCAAATTTTATCTCCAAATTCCGTAATCGAAAAATTATATATTTCTTTGATATTTTCTTTAATCATATCATATATTCGATCATAAATTCCTGAAAATTGTTTCATATACAATTGTTTAAAATTCGGTCGATTATTTTCCGAAAAATTTAAAAAATGTAACAATAATAAAATTTTGCAATTCAGAGAGAATTGTAAAATTTTATTATTAAAATTATTTTTCCCATAAAATTTTGCAAAGATTATCTATAATCATTTCAAAAAGCAGGTTTGCAACAATATAAATTTTAGATAAAACAAATTTCGTAATCGAAAAATTATATATTTTATATTATTCCATGTAAAATTCTACTCCTACCTTATATTCGTAATCGAAAAATTATATTTTATATTATTCTATGTAAAATTCTACTCCTACCTCATAAAATTTAAAAATATTATAAATATATAAAAATATTCAGAGAGAATTGCAAAATTTTATTATTGTTAGATCAAAGTTTTATTATTGTTAGATCAGAATCTATATAGATAAATTCAATAAAAAGCAGATAATATAGATTATACTTATATATTAGCCCAGTCAAATTAGATTATTTTTGAGCGTTTGAATGAAAAAATTGCCGGCAAGCTGGAAACTGGTATACAGGTTCATTTTAGTGTTCTTTTAAACATACTAAAAGCGTGAGCCCCATACATAGAGCCCCATACATAGAGCGTGAGCCGGCTGCACCATCTTGAAAGAAAGAGTACAAAAATGGGTTTTTTGCGAATAACTCGGAAATTATTAGTTTCACGGGAAAGAACAATCAGAGCGAAAATGTAGCTGATAAAATTCCTCGCAATTTGGTTTTTTGTAGAACTTCGTACGACCATTAGTTCCCGAGATAGATTTTTTTGAAGCATCGGGCAAATGAGGAAAGAGCTGTTTCTTCGAGCGTTTTTTCAAAATACCTCAGTTCTGGCTGTCCGAAAGTAAAAAATGCATACAATGAAAGTGAAAGAGAATTAAATTATCTACAAAATGCATTATTTATGTTATACCGCGCGACTAATATTTCTGGAAATATTACGATTTAAATGAAATTTTGACTTTTGGAAATTACTAAATAATACCTTTTGATAATAATAATTTATTGTAAACTTATATATAATGCGTATTAATATCTAGAACGTATCAATATCTTCTTCAACTTCTTCGTCCAGCTCGTATATGTTTAGGCACCCTGTTTCCTGGCAGTTACCGCAAAGATCGGAGCACTTAAGACCTGCTTTTTTGCACCCACAGGACATTGTGCAATGTTTTTTACAGTTGCATGAGACAAGTCGTAAAATTTCATCCGGTGCTGGGGATTCCAACGTTTGGAGAGGCTGCAGATAGTTATTTACTTTGTGCCAGCCCCACATTTCGGGGTCCTTATAATTACCCAACCACGTTTGTACTTGGTGGTAGGCTCGGAATGAGTGTTGGGCAGCTGCCCCCTCTGTTGGTGGCAATGATGGCATACGGGATGTACTTTTTTGTGCAAATCTTTTAAACTCGTTGTAACGATGAACATTTAAATTGATTTTTTCTGGATGTTTTGCTCCATAAATATATAAAAACAGAATTTCTCCAGCTCGTTGAATTTCTTGGGCAGTCGAATTGCTATTGACGAAAATATTATTAACGTGTCTAAGTTCTTCTACTCGCTGCAGCAGATTAACAATTTTGTTTTTTCCCTTTTGAAATATTGCCGAAGTCGTGTCACAGCCGCTGAACGCATGGGCCAGCAAAATAGTTTCTTTTAAGTATTCATCTTCTTGAAGTTTTTGGGAAGAATATATTTGTCTTTCGGTTTTCCCTTTTCCTTCAAAAAGAAGATGTTATTATTCACAGGTGCTAGAGCAATAGTCAAAACAAGAAGATCTACATCCTCTCCTACTATAGCACATTGCCTAGTCGCAGAAATTTCAACTGCTGTTGACACGATGAGTACGTCAGCATCGCTTTCCGCCTGCCTGACTGCAAATTCTTTATCTTCGAATTTATCTTTTAGCATGGAAATAAGCCTCATTTTATTTTTGTCATTGCGTAAGAATTGTTCTTGGGTCACGGTGGCAACCATGTGTTCCTGAAAAATAATATCGGAGCATGATTTTTTCGCGCTACGCCGGTGTTGTTCGCATCGTTTTGTACTGTTGCCAGCATTGTCGTAGCCGTCAAAGACGATGACGCAATGATCTCCATAATGTTTTTGAACGTAATTCACGTACGCAGAACAAATGTCTCTGTATGATTTGTTGCAGCTCCAAAGGACACGGTGTAATAAGAAGCCTCCATCTATAACATACGTGGTGTCTACTTCTGGAATAACAGTTTCCGTACATTTTTGAAAAATTTTATACATCGCCGATTTATTCGTTTTTCTCATTCCTGCCTCGCAAAACAAGGATAGAGGAAACGGAGCAAGTTCATATTGCAAGAATTCAGGAAGATCCTCATCCTTCTTTTTCGCAATGATAATTCTCTGGAATATCATTAAAGGATCTATTACTGCTCGTTTGTCATGGACCTTGATTGAAGAGTTTACAGCAGCCAGTGATTGCACTCTATTACTGCGTTTCATATGTACATCCTTGAAACTCTTGTCGATTATAGAGTCATCCATACTAGACTCTCCATTCTCTCGCGCAAGAAAGCAATTTATAATTTCTTGATCCCCGATGACTCCGCTGCTTAAAGACATAATTTCGTTTGATATTTCAAAAGGGTTGTGAGTTTCTAGCCATTCACCAAGTTTTTTCACGTCTTCATCATCTCGTTGCATTCTTGTTTCTCGGGCCTCTACATGCTGCTCTCCAGACGTAAATTGGACTTTACAATACTCCTCGAAACTTGCACAGATATCGTGAAGAATTGGCATTGTAATAACGAAGGACATGAGGGTTTCGTCCGTTATACCTCTCATGACCGGACCTCCTTTGATTTTAAATTCTCTGTTGAGTGTTTGTTCAATTGTCTGATCTGACCATGTACCCGTCCAGAATTTCTTAGTACGCTTCATTGTGAAGTAGCCACGTTTTTTTTTTAGTTTTATAAAAGTCATTGTCGATAACACCTTTGCAAAAAAACACGTGTTCCGAAAATCGAATAATTCTTTTTCACTTCTCAACATTTTCTTCCATGTAGATTCATCAGTAGAAGTAGATGCTTCATCTCTTTCTTTTCTTTTTAAATCAGCTGTGATACTGTTCCTTCTCGTATAAGTTTTCCGACATTTTTGATGCACGCGCACAGAAGTTAATTGCATTATCAAGGGACTCTTCCCATCTTCTCGCAGTTTGCTACATTCGAGGATCGTCTGCAATCCTTTTCCCTTAACTTCGAAGAGTGTTTGTGTAGAATCTCTCTCATTGCAGATGAAACACTTTAATTCATGAGCCATGTTTCGCTATGCCTTCACCTGAGAAAGTTCATAAATATTATTATAAATGTTCGTTACAGTTCAATTTCCCATTATTTTTATTATTATTATTTATTATTATTATTATTATTATTATTGATTATTATTATTATTATTATTATTATTATTATTATTGTATTTTATTATATTTACGTTTTGACATTAATATTTGTTTATGAATTTTACTTTAGGTTATGTACGCAGTTTTTTATGTTTTTATTGGTTTAATTTATTAGTATATCAACAATAAATATGCATCCCTTACTTGCACTGTGTGCTCGCCTCTGCATATGAAACAGAAATTTGTTGCGGCCACTTTTGACGCCCTATATCTCGAATACTACCCGTCTTAAAAATTTGACCCAAAGACCAACGGGAAGCTTACATCATGTATAATGAGATTTGAAACTTACGCCGATCGCAAAAATTTCCAAATAAATTTTTTCGACAATATTTCAATCATTAAAATTACGGTAAACTGAGGAAAAAAGAGCAACATTATTCTAGCATCTGTTGTTGGTATAATTGTTGGTCACATATTAATGCCGAATATACTGTTTTTCAGGAAATTTTATAAGCTTCAAATTTGGTCTGAAGCATTTTGTACGTATCTCTCATAGAAACTGAGAAAATTACAAAAAAGTGTGGCAAACCCCATTTTTTACGAAAACTCTATAAGAAAGGCATAATTGAAATGACAATTTTTTTAAAAACTTTTATTTCAAAACCGGTTCCACTGCAGGATCACATACATATGCATATAAACTTTTGAAAAAATGTCGATATTATTTTTTCTAAAGTTATTTTATGTCATGTTTTGTAAAAAAACTATAAATTATTAAGAAATTTTTAACATAAACAAATATTTAAAAGGCTATATCTCTGGAAGTATTCATCACAGAAGGTCAAATAAAAAATCATTTTAAAGATAATTAATAAACTTCAAGAAACATGTGTATTTTTTAAAAAAGATAACTCGGAAGTCCGCCATTTTGAGAAGTGTACCTAAAAACCGTTTCTTTTACGGATATCAAAAATACTATTAGTCGTGTGCAAATTGGTCAAAAACCAAAATAATGAAAATTTAATAACCTTTCTATTTGATTTTAACAATTTTTTACGTAGGATTACCCATTTCCGACTTATATTGCGAGGAAATATTTATTCTCATAATTTCCAAAAGTCAAAATTTCATTTAAACCGTAATATTTCCAGAAATATTAGTCGCGCGGTATAACATAAATAATGCATTTTGTAGGTAATTTAATTCTCTTTCACTTTTATTGTATGCATTTTTTACTTTCGGACAGCCAGAACTGAGATATTTTGAAAAAACGCTCAAAGAAACAGCTCTTTCCTCATTTGTCCGATGCTTCAAAAAAATTTATTTTGGGAACTAATGGTCGTACGAAATTCTACAAAAAACCAATTTGCGAGGAATTTTATCAGCTACATTTTCGCTCTGAATGTTCTTTCCCGTGAAACTAATAATTTCCGAGTTATTCGCAAAAAGCTCATTTTTGTACTCTTTTTTTCAAGATGGCGCAGCCGGCTCACGCTCTATGTATGGGGACTTTTAGTATGTTTAAAAGAACACTAAAATGAACCTGTATACCAATTTCCAGCTTGCCGGCAATTTTTTCATCCAAAAATTTTAATTTGACTGGGCTATATATAGATCTATAAAATCATCATTAAAAAAAGCAGAATTGTAACAATTTAATTTCAGTTAAAATTATTATTTACCTTTAAATCCAAAGGAATGGGAAAATAGAAACAGGAAACAGGAAAAAATCTTTATAACGGGAACAGGATAAATCAAGTTCAAATTTGTAACAATATAATTTTAGTCTATATATATAAGTACCAAATTATTATTATGAAAAGCAGATTTGTAACAATATATAATTTCAGTTAAAATTATTTTTTCCATAAAATTTAAAAAATGTAACAATAATAAATTTTTGCAATTCAGAGAGATAATAATCAAAATAATCATCATTATAAAAAGTAGATTCATTACCTTTAAATCCAAAGAAATATAAAAATAGAAACAGGGAACATGAAAAAATTTTTATAACGGGAACAGAAAACAGGTTTTAAAATTTTTTTGTGTAAATTAAATATCTGTAAAAAAGACAGAAAGTCAATAAGATATTAAACTAAAAAGGAAATTAAACAAAGACATATGGAGAGATGAAAAGACATCAACGTATAAATTTGATATTTAAAATACATACCTTTTTTCTTTGTCTTTCTCTCTCTCTTTCTCTCAATCTCTTTCTCTCTCTCCTTCTCTCTCTCTCCCTCTCTCTCTCTCTTTCTCTCTTTCTCTTTCTTATATCTTCTATGAATATTCTTTTTCTTTTCTCTCCTCTTTCCTTGCGTTTCCTTCTTTTCTTCGTTTTTTCCTTGCGATTTGTCTTTGATCGATGACATATAATATGTGAAGGTAGCAACTTATCCTACATTATCTATGATATAACATATTTCATTTAAAACTGATTGACCGCGAGCGATTAATGACGTCACTTGAGCAAATCGAGCAGTTACACGATTTTTATTTATGAATTTCGTAATCGAAAGATTATACACATAAAATACATATAGATAAAGAATAATATTGAAAAAAAATTAAAAATTAAAATTTAAAATTAAAAATTGAAAAAATTTTGTAACCGTTTTCCCAAAAGATCGGTAACAAAAAATTATACACTTTATAGCAAACCCCAGGAAATTCTACCTTTATTTCATATACAATTCTTTAAAATCCGATCAATTAACTCCCGAGAAATTTGAAAAATTTTGTAACCGGTTTCCACAAAAATCGGCAACAAAAAATTATCTATAAAAATTATCCATAAAAAAAAATTCAGCTTGATATCTCAAAATTTTTTTTTAAGATTTGGTCAATTAATTCCCTAAAAATTGGAAAAAATGTGTAACCGGTTCCCAAAAAAATCGGTAACAAAAAATTGTACACTTTATAGCAATCCCGGGGAAATTCTACCTTTATTTCATATGTAATTCTTTAAAATTCAATTATTTCCCAAGAAATTGGAAAAATTTTGTAACCGGTTTCCAAAAAAATTGGTAACAAAAAATTGTACACTTTATAGCAATCCCGGGGAAATTCTACCTTTATTTCATATGTAATTCTTTAAAATTCAATTATTTCCCAAGAAATTGGAAAAATTTTGTAACCGGTTTCCAAAAAGATCGGTAACGAAAAATAATACACTTTCTAGCACTCCCCGAAAAATTCTACCTCTGTTTCATAAATTCTACCTCTGTTTCATATATCAGACAGACAGACGTCCGGTACTTATATATATAGATCAAGAAAATAAATTCATTAATGAAAAATTATCCATTAATAAAAAATTAAACTTATCCTCCAAAAATTAAAAAAATTTTGACACGACTCCTATTTCATATATAATTTTTTAAGATTTGGTCAATTAATTCCCGAAAAATTGGAAAAAATGTGTAACCGGTTCCCAAAAAAATCGGTAACAAAAAATTGTACACTTTATAGCAATCCCGGAGAAATTCTACCTTTATTTCATATGTAATTCTTTAAGATTCAATTATTTCCCGAGAAATTGGAAAAATTTTGTAACCGGTTTCCAAAAAGATCGGTAACAAAAAATAATACACTTTATAGCACTCCCCAGAAAATTCTACCTCTACTTCATATACAATTGTTTGAAATTCGGTCAATTAATTTCCGAAAAATTGGAAAATTTTCTGATACCGATTTCCCCAAAGATCGGTAACGAAAAATTATATATTTTATGGCAATCTCCGGGAAATTCTACCCCTACTTCATATAATTTTTTAAGATTCGGTCAATTAATTTCCGAAAAATTGGAAAAATTTTGTAACCGGTTTCCAAAAAAATCGGTAACGAAAAATTATACACTTTATAGCACTCCCCGGAAAATTCTACCTCTGTTTCATATATAATTCTTTTAAATTCGGTCGATTATTTCCCGAAAAATTAGAAAAATTAGAAAAATTGGTTTCCAGAAAATCGGTAACGAAAAACTATACACTTTATGGCACTCCCCGGGAAATTCTACCCCTATTTCATGTATCCTTAATAAAAATTCGGTCCACTAACGAATGAGTAGTTCGCGGTCAGACAGACAGACAGACAGACAGACAGACAGACGTCCGGTACTTATATAGATAGATAATGTTATCCAGAGACATCCCGAACATGTCAAAAAGATTAGACAATTTTGTGAAGAAATTGAAAATGGAATAGATTTGATTGATAGAGATACTGCATTAAGTACTTATATTTTTGCAAAATTAACACGCTATAAATATAATATTATTCGTGACGTCACCAAATTTAGATTTAGAACACTACTTAGTTATTATCAAATTCAATTTTATCGAAAAAAGATTGTTTTCCACAACGAGAAACGATAGAAATTTCTGAAATAGGTGTTAAAGAGTCTCTACAAAGTCTTTTGGATCATACTGCTTTTAGATTCATTAAGGGGTTAGGTTAGGTTAGGTTAGGTGAAAGGGTGTGGTCATCTAGTGACCATTCACTCGGAGACCTGAGGTCCATTGTGATACCCTATTTTTAACCCTTGACCCGTCTTTACCACCTCGCGTTGAAACACTTCCAGTTCCGTGCGAAGCTCATTATATTGTCAATGCCCATCTCCGCTGCGTCTTCCAGTCCATCCAGAAATTCTTGTCCCATTGTCTGGAGGCGTCGGTTTTCTAGGGCTGGACACCAGCACATCAGATGCTCAATTGTTTCTTCTTCCTCGTTGCATTCTCTGCAGTTGCTGTCATCTGTGATTTTCCATTTCTGGAGGTTCACTCCGACCGCACAGTTTCCTGTGACGACTCCTGCTGCTATGCGAACCAGGTTCTTCTTGTGTTTCAATAGTTGCCTAGTCCTATTGTTATCTATCTTGGGCCAGAGATTTCGGGCTATCCCGCAATCATTCCGGTTTTGCCAAATCTCTCTGTGTTTCCCCAGTATAATTTCCTCTATGGCATCTTTTAGTGAACTGATCGGTGGTAGTGGGGAGTCTATTACCTCCGCGCCGTTCCCTCCCGCCCCCAGCTTGCCAGTCTGTCCGCACCTATGTTCCCTACACATTTTTGTGACCGGGAACCCAGCGCAGACCGACCCTGTCGCCGCGGAGCCAGGACAGCGCTTCTTGGCAACTCATCACTACCTTTGATCTCACTGTTTTTGATGCAATACTTCTGAGCGCAGCCTGACTGTCAGAGTAGATTGTGACATCCCTTAATGGTTTGCCACTCACCCAGATTAGCCTGGCTGCCTCCCTTATTGCACAGATTTCTGCCTGTATGGCGTGGCAACCGTTCTTTAGTCTGTATGACTTCTGGATGTTGAGCGCCTCAGAGTAGATTCCAATGCCTGCACCCGTTTTGGTTATGGAGGCATCGGTGTAGACTGATGTCTCATGTTCGTTTATCACCGAGTTATCCTCCCATTCCTCCTTAGAGGGGATGCGTATGTTAACACACCCCTCGAAGTTATGCCTGGCAACTAAGTAGTCCGTTGGACTATTCAGGTTTAGTCCTTTGTTACTGTTCAGTTTTCCGATCTCCTCCAGTATTCTTGAATGTCCGTAGTTGATCGGCTTCCAGAGATTTGACTCCCTGAGCCTTACGGCTCCTTTTGCTGCTTGGCCTTTAACGTACAGCTCAAGTGGTTGTAGGTTCAAGATTGCCTCCAATGCAGCTTGTGCTGTATTATTCCTCACTCCTGTGATACCCAGGGCTGCAAGCCTTTGTACCTTGGTGAGGCTCTTTTTGTTTACCTCCTTGTTCATGGCTTCCCACCAGACTAATGCTCCGTATGTAATGATCGGTCTTATTACCGCAGTGTACATCCAATGTATGATTTGCGGCATCAGGCCCCATTTCCTTCCAAACATTTTCCTACACGCATAGTAGGCAATCATTCCTTTCCTCATCCTTTCCTCCACGTTCCTTTTCCATGAGAGTTTGGAGTCTAGGATAATTCCGAGGTATTTAATTTCCTTTGAAAGTGTAAGTGCCCTCCCCTCCAGCTTTGGTGGTGTAAAATTGGGTATTTTATACTTTCTTGTGAATAGGATGAGCTCGGTCTTGCTCGGGTTTACCCCTAGACCATTCTCTCCTGCCCACTTTGATAGTTCTTTTAGCGCAGATTCCATAATCTCACTGATTGTAGACAAGTATTTGCCTGTGATCAGTATGACTACGTCATCTGCATATGCTATCATTTTGATCCCTTTCTCTTTAAAGATTGTTAGGATCTTGTTTATCACGATCAACCACAATAGCGGTGATATCACTCCTCCTTGCGGTGTGCCTCTTGTTGCCTTCTTGCTAGTGGAGCTGTTGCCTATTTCCGAGGTAATAACTCTGCTTTCCAGCATCCTTATCACCCACTCCGTGACCATATGCTCTACACCTAATGTTTCTAAAGCCTCTTTTATAGATTCAGTTTTGACGTTGTTGAAAGCCCCCTCTATGTCCAGGAATGCAGCCAAAGTGTATTCCTTGTCTTTGAGGGATTTTTCAATTGTTCCGACAACTACGTGTAGTGCGCTTTCGACCGATTTGCCTCTTAGATAGGCATGTTGCATTTTGCACAGATTTTCTATGTTTGTGGTCTCTTTTATATGCATGTCTATCAGTCTCTCTAGTGTCTTCAACAGAAACGATGATAAACTAATAGGCCTAAAATCTTTTGGCGTAGTGTGACTCGGTTTACCAGCCTTAGTTATAAACGCCACCCTTACCTCTCTCCATCTTCTCGGTATGTAGCCTAATGTAAGACATTCCACGAAGATTCTCTTTAGCATCCCAATAATGCTGTTCAGAGATTTTTGTAGCATAATGGGTAGTATCCCATCCGGGCCCGCAGATTTGTATGGGTCAAAGGAATGCACCGCCCATAATACTCTCTCCTCTGTGACGATCATTTTCGCCCTCGTTTCTCTCTCCGCAGGGGTCATCAAATTCCCCCGTCTGTGGAAATCATCCTTTCTTACGTCATTGTAATCAATGTTCCCGCACCCAGGAAAGTGGGTGTTCATAAGAAGTTCCAGGGTCTCGTTGTTGGACTCAGTCCACGAGCCATCCGGTTTCATGATGTTACTTGGGATCGCTGGATCCTTTGATAACACCTTTCTGAACCTTGCGGCCTCGCTAGTATCCATAAGGGATTCGCTGAACTTCTTAAACGATTCCCACTTTGCTTCTCTTATCTTATACTTAAACTCATTAAAGCTGGTCTTATATATATCCCAGCTCTCTTTTGTTTTATCCCTTTTTGCATTGTTGTAGAGCTTCCTTGTTTCCGTCCTTAGTTGCCTAAGCTCGCCATTCCACCAGGGTTTGGTGGCTTTGCGTGAGCGGCTAACAGGGCAGGATTTTTTGAAAGCCCTTATTAGTGCAACTTCTAGTTCATTAACTAAAGCTTCTATTCCCTCGATAGATGGGTACTTTGACATTTGGAACTCTGGTCCCCCATTCCCGTACTCCTCCACGAGTTCGCTAAACATTTCCCAGTTCGTTCTTTTGGGGTTCCTAAAGGGCTTGCTAGTTGGGGCCGCGCGGTTTATTCTAAATAAAATTCTCCTATGATCCGAGAAGGATCGTTTTAAGGAGACCCTCCAGTCCTCAACTATCAACCCCTCCTCGCCTGTGGTCAAGGTCAGATCTATCACCTCTTCCCTAACCTTGTTCACAAACGTCGGCATATTGCCTCTATTGCAAACAGTCAGGTTATTTGTAAGAATAAAATCCATTATTGACTCACCTCTCTCATTTATATCCTTGCTTCCCCATTGGATGTGATGTCCATTGGCATCGCATCCTATCACCAGTTGTCTGCCCTGCTTCCTGGCTCCCAATACCAGGTTTTGGACGGCCTCTGGTGGTGGTTCAGCCTCATCATATGGCATGTATGCAGAAGCCAGAAGAAGCTTCATGTTCCCCTGGCTCTCGCAGGTTGCCACGGTCAGGTCATTTGTGCTATATTGTGTTAGTAGTGTGAGTTTTAGGGATCTCTTTGCCACTATACACGCTCTTTTCTTACCTGCAGTCTGAGAATGTAGCAGGGTATACTCCTTGGTCCTTAGTCCTCGAACCCTGTCCTTTGCAAGCCAGGGCTCTTGGACCAGGGCCACATCCACATTCTTTTCAGTCATGAACAGCATCAAGTCCTCCGTGGCCGCCTCGCAGTGATTCAGATTAATCTGAACCACCCGAAGCCCTGGCCGTTGCGCTGCTCTTGTCATTTGAAAGCCTCGCTTTCAGCGTACCCAAGCCGAATTTGATGCTTCCTTTTGACTTCCTAAGAGTGTCCATAGACTCGTCATCAATCGTGAAGACGAAGTCCTTTCCTTTGCCATTTTGACTCTTAGCCGATGAGATAATCCTCCAGCTTTGAGTCTTCAGGCCTTTATTTTGTTTGCCCAAAATCTTCACCACGGTATCGTCTCCTTCCGGAACCGGAGGTGGGATCCATAGTGAGATTTTTTTCCTCAGCGGTAGTTGTGACATCTGGATGACCTCGAGTTGGGCCCCCTGCCAGAGCTCGCCGCAGCTGCCGATGACTTGCGTTAGAAAGTCGCGTGACTTTCTGTTGCTGCATCCAACAACTTTGACGCCCTTCTGCCAACCGGCCCCGTCGAAGTCAACCTCCCCGCAACTATCTCCATCCAGCTCGGCTATGGCCAGCAGAACCCTCGTTTCCACCTCCATCCACCTTTCGGCCGTCATCCTGCCATCCGGATCAGAACGATCTATGATGGCAATCCGACAATCCTCGGGCGAATTGAAGCTTATCGAGGGCTTGACCCTTTTTGCTTCGCTTTCCTCTCCGTCGCCCGATCGTACCCTCTTTACCGTTTTCCTTTCGGAAGGTGGCAAATTGGGTTTGTCCGGCTTTGGAGATTCCACCGTAGCGTTGGCCCTCTGTAGCTTTTTTGCCGGCTTAGTCCTTGCTACCTCTCTTTCTTCGGTGATTGTCTCCAGTTTTTGTTGCTGTTGTTCGGCTTCAAATTTGGAGACCTTTTTCTTGTTTAGTTTGATGAGGTCCCTGTCCCTGGTGGTCAGTTCCTCATCCTTCTTGTTATCCATTTTTTTTAGAAATGACAGGGCATTTCTGTAGGCTTTCCTAGCCTTTTGAGCTGCCGTCATCTCTTTCTTTTTGGATCTTGCTTCCTCCTGGCAAGCTATGTCGGCCTCTGAGTCAAGAAGATCCCTCTCGACGTCGGAGTCCATACAGTCAACACTGCCACCCTTAAGCGATTGCTCGTCATCGGTCGCCCTGTCGATCTGTACTTTCTCCAGCCGGGAAGAGATGCTCCTCGGACTCGCCCCGCCCGCAGGAGTAGCAATCTCCATTTTTCCACTTGATGCTTGTAGAGTGGTTCCGACAGCCAAGTGTTCCACCGTCGGCTCCGAATCGAGTAATATTGAGCCCCCCCCAGAATCCGATCGGAGCTCAGCCACTTCCAAGGAAGTGGAAGGATTCCCCATTTCTGGGTTACCTCCTGGGGTATATCTATTTATATCACTCTCTTCCATTGTGGTTTCGGGTTTTTTGATTCCCTTGTCCGCGATCGCTTATTCCGCTCAGAGACAAGTCTCTGATTGTTATTCACGACTGTCCAGAGAGACCTCCCTGGACGTTCCACTATCCGCAACCTGTGGACGCGCCCGGTAGCATGGGAAAACTGCCCTTCACTTTTTAAAGTGTCCCGGGTCATTAAAGGGTTACACCACTGTAGAAGTCTAAAGTAAAGCGTTTTTTTTGCGATTTTTTTTTGGATGGAAGGAAAAATAAGAGGATAATATTATTCAAGGATGTAATTAATCATGTTTTTAAGTGTACAAAAAAAATTCATTATTCAATAATAGTACAAAATGACGACGCTGCAGCCATTCTCGCGAGACATGCGCGCTCTGCGGCACGCAGTATAACTCACGCAAATTTGAATCTAGAAAAAAACAAAAAATTGTCTCTTAATCTACATGAGTATAGCTAGAGAAATACGTAGGGGATTTTGAAAATATTAATTTTTGTGTAATTGGCGAGCATTTGAAGAAACAGTTCAATTTTTGACCAAAAAAAGGGGCAATCATTTGTTAATAAATAATGTTAGAATTAACTTATTGAAAATCCCGTACGTATTTCTCTTCGGAATGTTATTTTAAAGATATGGTCAAAATTTGGAGTGAATAGAATAAAAATTGTTGGACTTATACTGCGTGCCGCGGAGTAATGCTATAGCGACTCGTGCCCCGTCATTTTGTATTTTTTTAACAAATAAAAAAATTTTTTACATACTTTAATATATGTCTAATAAAGCCTAAAAGTTTTTTTGACCATATATTTCATTCCTTTCTAAAAAAAAAATACCAAAGAAAATGGACAGTTACAGTGGTGTAACCCCTTAAACTGCTACGTCCTCATTTAAGTGCATCTGCAAACGATGATATCTAAATGGGGATGCGATGGTGCTTCCGATCAATCGTGTTACAAGTTGAATTTTGATCATTTCTTATACGATGATTCTAGTAATTTTCTGTAGACCGATCGAATTCAAATTCGTGAAGGAAGAAGAAACTGAAGTTAAAGCTATTACTTAGAGAATTAAGGAAAAAATATCTTCTTTGATATCAACTGTTTCCGAAGAAGATATTTCGATACAGCATACGCTTTTATTTACTATGATCGACAATAAAATCTGTAACATAATGACAAATACTAAATTATCGATGAAATGTTATATTTGTGGCGCTTCTCCAAGTGAAATGAACGATTTGAATTTAACGAAACAAAAAATTGTAAAAGATGAATACTTTTTGTTCGGACTTTCTTCATTACATTTCTGGATTCGCTGTTTCGAATGCTTATTACATATTTCGTATAAAATTAATATCAAATGTTGGTCAGTGAGGAATGAGAGTCATAAACGAGAAGTCGAGCAAAGAAAAAGAGAGATACAGACTGCCTTCAGAACAAAAGCAGGTCTCTTAATAGACTTCGTGAAACAAGGAAAAGGTACATCTAATGATGGCAACACGGCCAAAAAATTTTTTGCTAATCCAGAATTATCAGTTGTCATTACAGGTTTAGATAAAAATTTAATAACTCGATTTGGAGTTTTGTTGCAAGTAATCGCTAGCGATAATAGGATTAACGTGTTGGAATTCGAATCCTATGCATTTAGAACTGCCGAATTATTTATATCATTATACCCATGGTACTACATGCCAGTCTCAGTCCACAAATTATTGATTCATGGCAGTGATATTATAAAAAATGCTATCGTACCAATAGGACAATTATCTGAAGATGCTCAGGAAGCAAACCATAATTATTTTAGAAAATATAGAGAAAATCATTCGCGAAAAATGTTGCGAATACAAAATAATGAAGATATTTTTAATAATTTGATAATTGCTTCAGATCCAATAATATCTAATTTGTGAAAAATTATGGGACATAAAAAGAAAGAATTAACTAAAGATGCAAAATGTCTATTATATTTCAGCGATAATGATGTAGATTCTGATGGTTAAGTTCAAGAAATACATGTGAGGAGCAAGAAAAACAGTTTTCTATTATAAAACTCACAAAAATTAAACATCCCGAGATTTAAGACTATCATTGAATATCAAATTAACTTTATTTTTTAACCGACTTCAAAAAATGGAGGTTCTATATTAGGCGTGTATGTATGTATGTCTACGATTTTCTTTAAAACTACTGAACGGATTTAAATGCAGTTTTTACTGTTCTATAGAGCAATTCTCTAGGAAGGGTTTAGTACATAAAATATCGCGCTAGAACATCAGGGTACGGAGCAGTAAGGAAATATGCGATAATCATTATTTATATTAATTTAATAAAGCACTAAAAAAGTATAAAATAAAAAAAAAATTTTTAAATAAAACCGACTTAAAAAAAAACTAAAAAGTATTTAAAAAATAAAAAAAAATATTTATGCGCTTTATGAAAAATTATTAATTAAATAATTTTGATTTTATACACTAAATGTATAATAATCGTACATTATTTATGTCAAATTTCAAGTTATTTCATTGAAAAATGTAGAAGTTATAAGCAAATGACCGAAAAATGAGGCGTTCGCCCCACTGTGCGCCGCGGTAAAATTGCCGGGTTTCTCTCATCGAAGTAGGGGTTCTCCTCCTTCGTGAGTCCCCACCTATGTTCCTGGGTGTGTTAGTACTTCTGTTATTGGGGGTCCCTGACAGCTCGCATGGCTGTTTCATCGTTCGTAATTGTCGTCTCCGTTTAGCCAGTTTAGTCATCTCGGAATTGATCCATTCCATTTCCTTATTGTGTACATCGTCCTCTGAGTCAGGATAGTCCGATGTCGATGCACCGGCGCGATTCCCGACACTTTGAGAAGTTTTCCTTATTTCTCTGACCTTGATCGGAGTATCGGGTCTCTCAGCGTTGTCATTTTCCGATCTGAACTCATCTCTTCCCATTACGGGTTTAATAATTTTCATCTTCTTTGAGAGAGATAACTGATTCAGTATCTTAGGTTTCTTCTGTGGCAGTGGATCCACTTCCATGGAGGTCTCTCCGTTCCTCTTTGATTGTGTCCTGTATTTGTTTGTGCGTGTTTCCATATACTTGTCGCCCTCACTTTGGTCCATATGATCTGATTGCGACTTTTCTCCAAAGTTACCTTCCGTTTTCTTTCCTTCACGGAGAGTCTTAATTTCCTTCTGCAGTTTGATGTTTTCTGCCTGGACTAATGACGATGTGCCACCAGCAGCGTCTAATCTCTCTCCCATAATGGCAATAATTTCGGACAGGTTTGATAGGCCAATCTTTAAATATCCGCTGAGTTTCCCCAGTGGCTTTCCACTCTTAGAGCGGATTCGTTCCATGTCATCAGATACCTAAAAATAAAATATGAATTTTTAACAAGAAGCAAATAAGTAGATACACTACAGGTAACAATAATTGCTAAACATGATTTAATAAAAGCATGACAGGAAATAAATGTTTCTTTGGAATATCTTTGAAAAAGTTGATTCAAGCTTTCTTCCTAACTTTTAAAAGTTTAGTATTTGAAAACTAAAGATATTGTCATATTGTCTTTGTTTCATAACCAATATAATCATGTATATAAAGTTAACTATGTCTATTAGAAATAATTATTAATTAAAATATAAGTTATGTGTGCTTAAATGTGTACGTGTGTGTGTGTGTGTGTGTGTGTGTGTGTGTGTGTGTATAAAAATTTACCTTTCAATAGCTTGGGAATAAGAAGGAAATTATTAGTAATATTTTTAGATTGTTTTACATAACCGTGTTAAGGCCTGATGGGCACATAGGAAAACTTAAACAGTTAAAACGTAACCAGTAAGGAAATATCAGCCAAACACAGTCAAGAAATTAAGGCAGGCCCGATCCTGGCGGAGGGCAAACGCGTGCCCCGCACGTGGGCGGCTAATTTAGGGGGGCGGCCGAAGGCCGCCCTCGTGGTCTTAATATCTTACAAAATGTCACTTTTTGAACGGCATTTTCTCTTTAGTTTGAGACTGGAGTCCAATAGTCTATATATATTACCTTATACTATTATTACCGACTGAGCAAGCAACCAAATCTTATAGCGAATTCGGGCGCTTACACTAGTACCTACACAATGAGTGCGCACTAAGGCTTGTGCTTAATCAATTGTTATATTTACAGATCACCTTAAATACTTCTTAGTCTATAAAATAATTTGTACAGCATCCATATAGATATTACAGATTGTTTTATTGACTAAAAAGTTTTTAAATGTGTATTTAAGCGACTTTAAATATAAGAATAAATTATAAACAAGTCTTAGTGCGCACTCAGTGTGCACTAGTGCAAGCGCCTGAATTCGCTATTAGAACATAAGAGGCGCAATGCCGACAATTTTCGTGGGACACTTTTTCGCAGTGTTTTACAGCGTCATACATCCACTTTTAGGAATTGGAACTACTGAGCCTCTAATCAGAGTCACGCAATCACTAAGCGGTATCCAAACTGTAATTGATTTCCTTATTATTGCTTACGTCTTTATTGCTTAAGATTTTCTATGTGCCCGGGCCTTTTAATACAGACCAGAGGTTATAATGAAAGTGAGACGTACAGTTTCTCTACTGATAATCTCTACTAATGACAAGGTTGCAAAAAGTGAGATGATATATGCAATATATACCATACGGTTAGGTTGTGATCGAACGATACATAATCGGGCCACTGGGTACGCTATTTTGTCCTATAAGTCGTCGGTCGCCACTCGGTTTAACCTTTGAGTACCGAGAAGGTAGGTATTCGTAATGAAAACAGACCACAAGGTGAACAATTTGTTTAAACAATTTTAATTTTCAATCCCGCCACAACTGCCTAGTAAGCATCGCCTGTGCTCTGGATACCGCTAGGTATGACCTCGATCGGCCAGCCAGGGATGCCTGTCGTCCGGACAGCTGCTTGATCAGGTCTATTTATACGTATATCTCCTTAACCCTTTCACTTTTCAGATTCCCGCCATAGCTGCCTCTTCTGGGATGCTCTGCCAATCGCCTCCACTATCTATCATTCATCTACCTCATCCGTGGAACCATGATGGCCGGACAACCGCTTGATCGGCTAAGTCCCAACATTAATATAAGTAAAACGCTATTAATTCTCTTTTATTTTCAAGTTTCGTCGACGGATTCCTCGTCACCATCGCCGATGTCATGGATCACCGCTGCTCACCGATGTCCAGGATCACCGCGA
>NC_092369.1:3957783-3973439 GCF_030848805.1 Temnothorax longispinosus
GATTGTAATGTTAATGTTATATATATTTTTCTTTAACTTTGTACATACATATATAGCCTTGGCCAAAGGTATTATATAAGCACCTATATTTTTTCATTTATCTGGAATTTTTTTACCTGTATTGCTTTCTATTGGTTACCGACATTATACATAAGATTAAACTTTAAACTTATGTATAATGGCGGTAACCAATAGGAAATGATACAGGTAAAAGAATTCCAAGTAAATAAAAAAAATATAAATGCCTAATATTTCTGGCCAAGCTTATATTATCTATTTTTTAAATATAATTTTGTTTATAGGAATATGAAGGTGTAGAATACTTGGATGAGTATCAAGAAATATCAGATTCTGAAGGTCCTGAAGCAACGGTTGTGGAGGCAATGTGTACGAATAATAATGAGGCTACAACGTGCAATATGCAAAATTCTTCTACAAAGAATCAAATAATGATTGTCGTAAATAAAGAGAATAAAGTAATGGCTACTAATAACAAAGAAAATAGAAATAAAATCGTTAAAAATACACCTATGACAGAGAGGAACACAAAAACATGTAACACAAAACAAGGACATATTAAACAAATTGAACCACACAAACAAACAGTAGCAAGCCATAGATTTGAAAAAACAATGGAATATACTAATGATTTAGTAGGCCTAACAGCAAAAGATCAGCAGATGAGAAAGAAATATTATAGAAAAAAATTAAAATTAATGTTAAGAGATGTAACAGTAAAAGAAAGAATGGCAACTGCATTAGAAAATATATCTAATGTTTATTCGTTTATAAAAGACTAATTTTCAAGTTGTGATTTTCAAAGATTTTATATCTTTTATTTGTGTTTATGATTTAAAAGATTATTTTTATTTTTATGTATACTACTATATCAATATTAATTTGTGTTACTGTACTACTAATACTTGCCCGTTGGGTCTTATACTTGCTAATTATCATAATTATTACTATTACTATATATTATATTGTCATACTCATAATACTAAATTAATAATACTGTGAAAACAATTTGTGATACTAGAGTATTATAAATGAAAAGTTCCTATTTTTTGTTACTTTGGGTGCAATAAGGTAACTTATATAAGTACATAAACTTTCAAAACCTTATTAACTTTTACTTTTTGTTTTTATTTTATACTTTTATAATGTAAAACGTTATAAGGTTATATACATATATAGATATATGAGATTATGTATTACGTTGACATTTGTATCACTTTAGACATGTGTTAATAAATAATACACATATTTTAAGTAAAATGTATTATTATATGTAAGTAAACATATTTTGAATCAGTAATCTTCGCAAATTTCTTCCTGCGACAAGCTCTGGATTAATACGGTTCCGTTCTACATTTTCATTTACATTATCATTAATATCTAATCCAAAATCAAAATCATAATCTTCTGGGCACAGTAGTGGTACATTTTCTTGAATGCACATGTTATGTAATACTACACAAGAATTAATTATACGCGATGCTACATCTGGTTTATAATGCAATACCCTATGTTTCAATAAACAGCGGAAACGCATTTTCAATAAACCATTTGTCCTTTCTATAAGAGATCGGATTCGTCGATGTGCTATGTTATAGTGATCTTCAGAAGAGTTTGGTTCAGCATTCATGACAGGTGTCAATAACCAGGGTCTTAAGGCATATCCAGAATCACCTAGAACATAAAACAATCAGTCAAGATTAAACATTTCATATATTAATGATGTTATCATTCCTTTCAATAACTATTTAATAATTTAATAATTTTATTTACCTGTGTGTTTATATCTAATGCTGATAATCGTCTTGGTTGTTCATTAATATATTCCGACACAATATTACTGATATCTTCAGCTATTCTTTTATTTACTCTGTATAATCGGATAAAATCCTTATTGGATAACTCGAAAGGATCATTTCTTGCATGAAATAATCGCCTAACCACTGCTCCTCCTTCAACTTCTTCGAGAAGACGAATTGCTTCTAAATTTATTAAATTTTGCATGTTCCAATAAATCTGTGAAAAATAGATTACGTGCAATATTCAACGAACTGCTAGGTTATACTTCACGTGAGCACGAACATGAGCAAACATGAGGTTCGACACCGAATATAGCACTAAATGTGTTTTTTTTAACCTAATTTACACCAATCTTTCTTATAAACAATATATAAAACGAAATCTGCTGTAAGCTATCAACCAACCACACAACTGACACAACGTGTTAAAAGCTATACATTGCCCGCGTTACCTCAATTTCGTATGCGAGATTTCGTATCGACTGGTCTGACCCATTCGATACCAAATATACGATATTTATCGTATACGAGGTACATACTTGTGAAAATTCGAGAATACAAATTTACTGCGACATGCGATATTCTAGTAACATTCGTGAAATATCGTATGCGATATTTTTCGAGATTTTTCGAGAATAGGGCCGTTCTTGTATCGTGGACACTATCATAATAGGACTTTGTCCAATTTCTTGATATAAAAAAACTAGTGTACACGATTCAATTTCTAGTTCCAAAAACTTGGTTCCACGACTTGGTTCAATTTCTTCTATCGTGGACACAGAGCTTAAGGGGCGCATCGTTACAACTATAGAAATCTACCAGAATTTACGTATCGTAAAATAAAACTATGCAACTTAGAATCTAATTCAGTTTTTAGTTTCTCATAAAATACTACAACTGCGTACAAATCAAGAGACACGGTAGTGTCTCGCGCCAAGTACACGCGGAGCGAGACCGACCGTGACTCTTTTACGCGACGCGACGGGTTGCGAGTACTCGAGATGTTGAGATCTCGATAACGAGTGAACGGATCAAGTTCTAAGTAGGCTTGATCAACAGCTTGGGCCTAATTCTGGTCCAATTAGGGGGGGGGGGTTTCTCTTATAATATTCCGCTACGTGCCCTACGAGCGGAGATATTGCGACGCAAAGTCCAAATGTGAAAATTTTTTATTAAGATACGTCGTCGTCGTCTACGTCGACCGCTCTCAATATTATTATGATTATCAGAGAAACGTCACTTTCACTTTTTCGACGCTGGCGGCGCAGGTGTCGCCAGTTTCGATATCGCGCGCGTATTTCGAAATTAGGTCGATAGACTTATCGGTCAGGAGGAAGATTTCTATTTAGGTAAATTATAGGTATATACTTATATAATATATAATTGAGTCAATTGCTTCATGTAGCTCTGGTAACTTAGCCGGTCAACTTCGACTTTATTAGAATAGAATAGAATATATTTATTTCTGCCTTTCGGCTTGAAATGGTTACACATACATATATCATACCTATAGACACTATACATTTTCATTTATATTGTATACATACAAATCAAATCCAACAAACAGAGCAAAATATTATAGCTTTAACAGTTTTCTGTCTCTGTATTTCGTTTTTCTCTTCTCTCCTCCAACTTCACCATCCATCTCTCTCCCTCTCCGTTGCCATTCAAGATTTTTCTTACTCTCTCCCCTATTCCCCCTCCCATGTCATCGCCCCCCTCCCTCGCGCATCTCTCCAGCGTATGCTCCCAAGTTTCTTCCTCTGCCTCGCATACTCTGCAACTTCTTTTCTCTTCTGATTCCCAGTACCTCCCACCACGCATCTCGTTTCCTAGTCTGAATCTTGCTATCCTTGTTACCGATTTTTCTTTTCCTCTTCTTTCAGGTCTTCCGATTTCTGCTATCTCTTTGTACCATCTATTATATTTTGATTCTCTTATCTTTTCGTCTATCTCCTGTACTTGTATGTCTCTATCTCTACACTCTATCTCTTCTATGCTACTCCACCCTTCTTCTCTTTTCTTTTCTATCTCTTCCGCTGCATATCCTCTACACTCGTAAAACTTTCTACGTTCTACTTCCCATTTTGACTTCTCTTTCCTTACGTCCTTCTTTATTTCCTTCCAGCATGCTCTTGCTATTTCGTTTCCCCCTCCGTTTTCTAGTTTTTCTTCGTATCTCATTGCTCTTTTAGCCGCTTTTGTTCTCATCTTAATTCTTTTAGTCTCTTCTCTTATCATATAACCCGGCGTGCACCAATCTAATGCTAACGTCCATCTTATAAACCTCTCTTGTATCCTCTCTATATTTTTTCTTTCTTTCCATCCCCATACTTCTGCTCCATACATCGCCACACTTGCCACCAGCGAGTCAAAGAGTTTCATTCTTCTTTTCCAGTCTCCTCCAAAAATTCTTTTTCCTATTCCCCATACTTGCCTCATTGCAACTGTGGCTTTTCTTACTCTCTCTTTTATGTGTGCTTCTTGTCCTCCGTTTCTTTGAAATATGTATCCTAAGTAGCAAAATTCTTTTACTTCTTCTATTTGTTCTCCTTTCCACTTCCATTCAACTTCTTTGGCTCTACCTCCTCCTTTCCTGAATCTCATGACTTTTGTTTTTCCAACATTCACTGTTAGTTTCCTTTTGTCGAAGTATTTTTCTAACCTCCTTATCATTTGTTTCATTTCCTCTTCTCTCTCTGCAATTGCCACTATGTCATCCGCGTATGCAAGCGTCCATATTTTTGTATCTCCTATAACTACCCCTCCCTCCTGCCCTTTTCTCATTACCTCCTCCAAGTCCGCCAGCAGCAATACAAATAGTAGCGCACTCAGAGGGCATCCCTGCCTTACTCCGTTTACTGTCCAAAAGCACGGTCCTTTTTCTCCATTACATCTGATCACGCTTTTTGTTTCTTTATACAGCTCTTTAATTCTAGCTCTCAGTCTTTTGCTTATTCCATTCTTCTCCATTACCTTCCATAATATTTCCCTATCAACTGAGTCAAATGCTGCCTTCAGATCTATAAATGTTGCTACTAACTTCCCTCTTTCCTTGCTAATCGCTCTTCCTATTACATAGTTTAATGTGTATATATTTTCTATCGTTCCTTTTCCTTTCCTGAATCCTGTTTGCGTCTCCGGTATTAGCTTCTTCTCTTCTATCTCCTTCTCTAGTCGTTTGGCTAAAATAGCTGCGTATATTTTGTAGCTCGTGTTCATCAGTGTTACACCTCTGTAGTCTCCTGCTTCTTTTCCTTCCCCTTTCTTTACTATGGGAACAATTATTCCTTCACTCCAGTCTTCTATCATTTCCCCTTTTCTCCATGCCATGTCACATATCTTCCATATTGCTTCCTTTAATCTGCTTCCTCTATTTGTCCATACCTCGTTTGGCATTCCATCCGCTCCTGCTGCTTTTTTATTTTTCATCTCCTTTATTACTTCTTCTACCTCCTCTTTTCTTATTCCTTCCTGATTTTCGCAACTATCTCCTGTTTCTTGTTTTTCCTTTGCCGTCTCCTGCTTCGTTCCTACGCCTCCTAGTAACTTCTTAAAATGCTCGTTCCATTGTTCCTCGCTTATTTCTTCATTCACTTCCTTTCTATGTTTCCTTTCTCTATTTATGAATCTCCATACCTCTTTTTCATTTTTTGCGTTCCTTGCTTCTTCTATAATTCTTTCTTTTTCCTTCTCTTTTTTTTTTTTTATCATTTCCCTATATTCTTTCCTCTTCTTTATATATTCTGCTTTTTTTTCTTCCCCTTTTTTCCACTTTCTTAGCCTCTCTTTTGCTTCTCTTCTTAGTTCCACACACTGTCCGTCCCACCATTTATTTTTTTCTCTTCGCTTTATTGTCTATTCTAATTTCTTTCCAGCTTACCGCCCTTGTTACTGCATTTTTTATTTCTTCCATGAGCTCCTCCGGGTTCACTCCATCTATGGTTTTTTCTTCGATCTTCTCTCTATATCTTTCTACAGCTTCTTTAGACCAGTTCATTACTTTTTTTGTTTTCTTCTCCTCCCTTTTTCTTTCTTCTATTTCCTCCGCTATTTTTAGTGCTACATATTGGTGGTCCGAATCTATCTGCTCTCCAATTCTTACCTCTTCTGTTCTTTCCCATAGCTCCTGATTTCCTATTATATAGTCTATTACTGTTTCTCCTCTCCCTCCGGTAAAGGTGAACTCTCCTTCTTTATCTCCCTTAGTTCCGTTTAGTATTCCTAGCCCTTCTTCTTCCAGAAATTCTATCAGCTTTTTTCCTTATGCATTTATTTCTTTGTCTTTTGATTTTCTTTCTTCTCCAATGATGTCCATAATTCCTCCTTTTTTCCCTGTTCTTGCATTAAAGTCGCCTCCTATTATTATTCGCTCTCCTATGCCTCCTTCGTTCGTATATTCTTTTATTAATCTTATTTTTTTGTCAATGTCATTATTTACGTATACACTAATAATCTTCCATTCTCCCTCTTTTGTTCTTACAATTCTTTCTACTATTCCTTCCTCTTCTCTCTCTATTCTTCCTTCTACTTCAAGTCCTTTTCTTACTCCGGTAATTATCCCTCCTCTTGCTCTTCCTCTTTTCTTTTCTCTTGTCGCTGGTTGGCATTTCCATACATATCTTTCTGGCATTATTTTTTTTACTTTGCTCCACTCTTTTTCTTCCACCCATGTTTCTAAGAGTGTTATTATGTCCCACTCTTCCACTACCTTCCAAAACCCTTCATTTTTCCCTTTTAGTCCCGCTATGTTCCAGAAGCCTACTGTCATTCCTCTTTGCTCTTCTGCTATCCGCTTCTTTCCTTCCGTTCTTCTCCTTTTTCCTCCTCTTCTCCTTCGTACAGTCTTCTCATTTTCTCATTTTCTTCCAGTCTCCCTTCCTTCTTGTTCTCTTTGAAATCTTCTTCCATCTTCCAGTTTTTCTTCGCTTTCATTCCATTTCTTTTCGTGGCCGTCTATCCATATTTTTTGGTATCCTAATGTTGCTCTTTTCTCTTTCTCCCTCTCCTCTTTCACTATACTCCATAATTTTCCTTGAATTTTTCTCTCCGTTACTGTCATGTCATCATCTATGTATATCTTTTTACGTGTGCATGATGTGGTTAGGGCACGATGTCAGCGACGTAATCGATATTTTGTACGCGGTTTTGAGGATGCATAGCTGAATCACTTGAGAAGGACCGAAAATGCGGTTGAAACGTTGTGAATTTTGAATATATTTATTATTTGGCCAGTCGGGTCGAACAAACACGACTTTTTGTTTTGTATTTATTTACTGGCGAAGGAAGCTTCTTATTTTGTATATCTTTTTCTCTATCCCCATCTTCTTTCTGTTTATCATTATCTCTCTCTTGTCCTCCCACCTGTTCATCCTTACTAGTGTCATTTTGTTTTCTCGTCTGCCGATTATTTGTACCTCGTCCACTTCTACTTCTTTTTTGGTGATTTCTTTTAGCAACTTTCCGATCTTCTCTCTTCTCTCACCTCCGTCTTCAATTTCCGCTCCTTTTATTATTATATTATTTCTTCTTTTTTTCCTTTCTTCTAATTCGTTTTTTCTTTCTATCTCCTTCATTTTCTTTAACAGTTCATTGTACTCCTTCCCTCCCTCTCTCCTCTTCTCCGCTTCCTCCATTCTCTCCTCCAGCTGTTTTACTCTTTTTTCTATATCGGTTTTCAGCTTTTCCCATATCGTTTCGCTTTTTCTGTATTCTTCTCTCAGGTCTTGTATCTCTTTCATCAGTTCCTCCTTATCTTTCTTTCTTTCTTTCTCTTGATCCTCCAATTTGGTCAGTATTTCCTTCAGTATTTTTCCTGTCTCCATGCTTTCCTTTTCCTCTTCCTCTTTTTTTACTTTGTTTGGTGGTGATCTACTTAATCTTCTTTCCTTATCAAACTTGTCTATAATTTCTTTCTCGGCCTTTTTTATTTCTTCACTCTCCTGCTCTCTTCTCCTTTTCTTTATGTTGTCTGCAATCGACCCTTGGCTCCCTGCTCTGTTTCTTGCTTCTGACAGTTCTGCTGTCCTCGCGTATCTATTCTCTGCGTTCTTACCTCCTTTAAACGTTTCTTTATTTTCTTTCTAGTACTTTTCTTCACTATTTTTGCTCCCTTTGCTCTCCTCCTTCTTCTCCTCCATCCGCTCCTTTCTCTGTCCCTCAGTGCTCCCTGTCTTCTTACTTATTTCCTATGTGCGGAAGGCGCGACGGCTTGGGACCGTGCTGGCATGCAAATCCGTGATCGTGGTCACGCGCCGTGCACGTGCACGCGTACTCGGGGGTCTGACACACGAAAGCTACTTAAAGCTTATAACGTGGAACATCACCTACTGAACAAAGTGATGCGATGTTCGGTCGTGTCCTTAAACACCCAATTTTTATTTCCTATGTCCATGAAGTAGTATAAGGAGACATGACTCCGTAGTCACGAAGTGGTCACGAAAAATGTTCCGTATAGAGGAATGTTCGCTGAACGGAATAGCTTGCAACATTTTGTCGCCATCTTGAAATTGTGACAGCTGTTGAGACACGAAAAGGTTAGAAACACATGATCACACGTGTATACGGTAATAAATGTAAAATATATCAGAAATGTGTTTCATAAGTAAATATAATATTTTATAAACGTATAAAAATGTTTTTCATTGGGTCTATACTAAAATAAGTAATAATACGCGTAAGTATATATAATTATAAATAAGCAAAAATAAATGTTGAAATTAAAATAAAATATATAATTTAAATACGTTTACCTTAATTAAAATTAATATAATTAAATATATTTCAGAAAGACAAATCCCGGATAAAAGTAGAGAAACATAAGGAACGTAAGAATAAAACACAATGGAACATAAGAATGATGGACATATATATTTTAAATATTTGCAAGATAATTTGGAGTTGATAACTCTTCCGTCTACAGAGTGGAGTTATTCAAGAGGAAATGAAAAGTTTTTTGGTTTCCAAAAAATAGAAAGTGATTATAGTGTAAAAAAAAAATTGCTTTTTTATCAAATGGACAGGTTAATATTTATATAAATGATGAAATTCATTCTCTTTCAAAATTTATTGTAATTGTAAATATTGAAGAATTAAATGAATTGTTACAAATTGTTGATAAATTATAAGAAAAAGGAAACAATCGTGAAATTAAGATAGCTTAAATGTAAATTTAATTGTAATATGTAAATATTTATTTCGATAGTTTAATTCATATTAGATACTGAAATTGTTATATTTGTTCGATACAAAGAGTATCATATCAGATATTATGTTATTTTAATGTAAATTATGTATACATATTTACGTGTATGTATATAATTATGTATAGGTATATATATATATATATATATATATATATATATATATATATATATATACACATATGATTTTTATAAAGAAATTGGAAATTAAATAAATGTTAGACAAATTGTATTATAAAATAATTGTATTGTAAAATAAAATTGTGTGCTTTAATTTCTAAAATAAACATTTTGTTTAATTTGGTATTAAACTTACAAAAAAATATATGTATTAAATATATGTATATTATAATTATAAAAAATTAATGTTTTCAAAAAACAAGTTTTTATTATTATTTTAGTTTTATATTAACGCATTTTAGTTATTTCTAATATTTGTTCCAATTTTACGCCTTTTTCCATTATTCATTTGTATCACAGTTTCAATTGCATTTGTTTCTTTAATTTGAAAATCCACATTTGAAACATTTGGACCATTTAAATGAACCAATTTTGAACATTTTCTTTTTTCTTTTTTAGTATTATCATTTTTATTCGCCTGCTTGACCAGAAAGAACATTCGTGTTATTAAATAAAAACAGATAATGTTTTTAGTAAATTCGTATAATTATGTTTTTCACAGCCCAGGAAAGTTATAGGATTTTTTTCTTCGTCAATCAATTCCATTACTTCAAATAATGTGTTAATATTAATTTCTCCACATTTTCTTCCTTCTATTACTCCTTTTTCTAGACTTGAAAGCAAATTAAACAAAGCTATTGAAAGATTTATCAAATCCTTTCGTTTTTATTTCAATTAGTTTATGTCTCTCTGGTATTTTATCATTTGGCTGTAAAACCAATGTCTTTAAACATTCTTCGCAAATAAAATTTTTATTGTTTATATCTTTACAAAATCTATTTCCTTTTCTTGCTACATATCCAGCAACATATGTCAGAACGTAATCTGAAGTGGTACATGTATGCAAATCATGATCATTAAGAATTGATGGAACATATGCTAAGATTTCAGTATTTCTTCCTCTGTCCAGTACAGTATCTATCTGAGCCGTCCATTGCTCTTCTGCTCTTCCATAAGATAAACATATCATTCTACAAAAAAAATTAAATTTTTGTTTTGAAATAAAATAAATAACGTAAAAGGCATGTTTGTTTATTACTGACAGTTCATTGCCAGTAGTGTAAATCTATAGTTTATGTCATGCACATTATAGATTTTCAGTACTGACAGTGAACTGTCAGTAATAAACGAATATGCTTAAAGTAAATATACTCTTAAGCTTATGGCACACAATGCTATTTTGTCTGCTTTATTACTTGCCGGCTCCTGTGCTAGCGAATCAATAGACAGAGTTGATAATCATTTTGTCTGCCAATTCGCTAGCACAAGAGCTTGCAGGCAATTTAGCAGGCAAAAAAGCATCGTGTGTGCTATAGGCTTCACTGTTTTTTATTCTAACTGTAGAAAAAACTTGAAATGAAGTATTTTTTTTAATATAAATACTTACTGTACGAGGTGTAAACAAACTTTTTTTTTCGTTTCCTTTTCTGCCTCCTCTGCTGCTGCATCCTTTAACGCAACAGGCCATTTTTTCAGAATTTACTTTATCTGTAATGTAATCAAAATTAAGAGCATTAAACTTGAGACATCTAAAGTAAAACATCTATTATGAGTAAAAAGTTGAAAATATTAATACCGCAAAAATATACTATTTATATTAATGTGTGTTTGCACTTAGAAAATATACAAAATCTAATTATTAATAACAAAAAAAATATTGCTCAAAGTTAAATATTAATAATTAGTTAATTTAATTTACATGGAAATAATTTTAGGTTATAAAAGCTTCTTCTTCCTTACCTCTTAACGAAGCTGGCACTTGATCTCTGTCACACAAGATGACACAATACGGCCACAATTTTTAAGTCCTTTTGGGACGAGTTGACCAAATGCGGTTGCATCAGTAACCTTCACAAATTTCCTTTGATGAAACACATTTGCTTCCAGTTTGTGACTTGGGTTGTAAAAGCTAAAGCAAAATCTGCAATTTTTTAAAAATCTTATACATCATATGATAAAAAATTTAATTAGACTTGCTTTAAAATGTAATATTAAAATTAATGGAGAAATACTTACAACAGATTCACACATTGCACATATAAAACCTGTTCGTTTTCATTACACTTTTGAACTAGTGCAAGTAAGTGCAAGTGCAATAAGTTAGAATGAAACAAATATACTTTTCTCTCGTTCTAACTTATTGGTGGAAAAATGGCGACGAAATGTTGCAAGTTATTCCGTTCAGCGAACCTCCCCTCTACACGGAACATTTTTCGTGACCATCTTTTGCTTCTCGACACTATCTAGTCATGTCTCCTTATACTACTTCATGCCTATGTCCTTTCTGCATTCTCCGGGCCTCTCCTAACCTCCAAATTGTCGCCGCAACAACTATTCGACAATCTTTCTTCCGCTTCCTCCGCTCTGCTTGCCTTCTTTTCTCTCTGCCCTATTGCACTTTGCGCATGCAACTGTCTGAAAACAGAGTCGCCCTAAGGCGATATCACGGCAGAAAACTTCTAATGAATTTATGTATATGACATGCGTGCTTCTCCTTATACTTACTCGGTCGGTAACCCAACTTCGACTTTATTAATTTTCATATTTTTTTATCGTTTGTTGGTCGTTTGTTGGTGATTGTTGGCCTAATTACAACGTTTGTTGGTTCTTAATTTTTTTTTTTAATTTAAAAAGAAAAATTACCATTAAGTTAACCGGAAAAATTTTATTTTTAATTTCAAAAAAGCCTAATCGATGCGTAATCGTTTGCTGATGATTGTTGGTCTAATTTTAGCGTTTGTTGGTTTATTATTAGTCTTAAAAACGAAAAAAAAACGAAAAATTATCTCACATATTAAAGTAATCGAAGATTGGTTTATTTGTCTACGACTTAAGCTTTATTTCTATCAATTTAAGGCTAACATCTATAAAACTGCCATATGAATACGGGCCTTAACATCGGCAGAAAATCGCGAAAAGATAAAAAAACATGGTGGTTCGTGGGAAGCACACACACACACACACAACGGGGGGGTGCGAGGGGGGGCCTTCGGCCCCCCCTCCCCCGAACCCACCCCGCCGGTAGGCTGCGTAGACCTCGCTTTATAACATAAAGTACATGCTAAGTTGTAAAACGAAATTATAAAGCACATGCATGGAGGGGTGCAAGGGGGCTTACATGCGTGAGCGCACGTGAACAGAAAGGCTTTTCTCCCCTACACCCTCCCCCATGCATGTACTTTATAATTTCGTTTTACAACTTAGCATGTACTTTATGTTGTAAAGCGAGGTCCACGCAGCCTACCTGCAGGGTGGGTGCGGGGGAGGGGGGGGCCGAAGGCCCCCCCTCGCACTCCCCCGTTGTGTGTGTGTGTGTGTGTGTGTGCTTCCCACGAACCACCATGTTTCTTTATCTTTTCGCGATTTTCTGCCAATGTTAAGGCCCGTATTCATATGGCAGTTTTATAGATGTTAGCCTTAAATTGATAGAAATAAAGCTTAAGTCGTAGGCAAATAAACCAATCTTCGATTACTTTAATATGTGAGATAATTTTTCGTTTTTTTTTTCGTTTTTAAGACTAATAATAAACCAACAAACGCTAGAATTAGACCAACAATTATCAGCAAACGATTACGCATCGATTAGGCTTTTTTGAAATTAAAAATAAAATTTTTCCGGCTAACTTAATGCTAATTTTTCTTTTTAAATTTAAAAAAAAATTAAGAACCAACAAACGTTGTAATTAGGCCAACAATCACCAACAAACGACCAACAAACGATAAAAAAATATGAAAATTAATAAAGTCGAAGTTGACCGGCTAAGTTACCGGAGCTGCTTCATGTTTATCTGAAGAGATTTCGTATCCTTACATCGTATTACCACCGCTGCCGGAAAAGAAAGTTCTCTACGCTTTTGGCAGAAAGTGCCGCTAGGGAATTTTTAAGTCGATTCTTATGAATCAAGCTTGAATTCGATGTGTAGGTATCTCAGGTTACCGATAACGAGGTCCAGATAGTGCGCTTCATAGTTTTCGGTGTCTAGGTGTAATAATACGTTGAATTCGATGTCTACGTGTCCCAGGTTGCCGATGACGAGGTCCACATAGTGCGCTCCGTAGTTTTCGGTGTCTACGTGTATTAATACCTTGAATTCGATGTCCACGTGTCCCAGGTTGCCGATGACGGGATCCAGATAGTGCACTTCATAGTTTTCGGTGTCCAAGTGTAATCGTACGTTGAATTCGATGTCTAGGTGTCCCAGGTTGCCGATGACGAGGTCCACACAGTGCGCTCCGTAGTTTTCGGTGTCTACGTGTATTAATACCTTGAATTCGATTGCCACGTCTCCCAGGTTGCCGATGACAGGATCCAGATAGTGCGCTTCATAGTTTTCGGTGTCCAGGTGTAATCGTACGTTGAATTCGATGTCCACGTGTCCCAGGTTGCCGATGACGGGATCCAGATAGTGCGCTTCATAGTTTTCGGTGTCCAGGTGTAATCGTACGTTGAATGCGATGTCTACGTGTCCCAGGTTGCCGATGACGATGTCTAGATAGTGAGCTCCGTAGTTTTCGGTGTCTACGTGTATTAAGGTGGTATGTCCATATAACCTATGAAAACAGATCGATGCAGTTTTTTCAGTAAAAGTAATTAAGCAACTGACGAATCTTCATGCTAAATTTGAAATGAATTGACCGTGTAGTTTCCGAGATATTATTGTCTAAAAATATGCTTTTTTCCCTATCTTAAGCATTGCGTTTATGGCGGACGACGCGTGAGAGACCGTAATTTTGAGATAAATTGATGGTAGTAAATTATAGAAAAGACAGATCAGGTTGAAAATTAGAATAAAAACAGAGGAGTGTCTTCCGAATCATATGGTACCAAAGCCAACAATCTCAACCGTATAGAATGTTCACAAAATTAGTTAAAAGACATCGATTTCAGTCCATTCCTCACTGTGATCACAAACCTTCGGATATGTGGCAACGTCGCGCTTTGAATTCATAACGCGAGTTGCATAGGTTAAAACGCGGTTGTTCGTTCATGATATAAAAGTAAATGTTGCACTTAAATAAAATTAACCTCTAAGTTTATTGCTCCGAACGATACACGTGCAACCATTTGTTTACATGAATGTTGCGACGTTGCCACATCTGAAGCTCTTCTGTACTACGCTAAGAAAATTGGACTATTTTCATTCGCCTCTTTTTTATTATTGATTATTTATTCGATTTGTGATATACAATCATTTTGAGAAATTCATTAATGAATTTAGTCGACTATGAAAGTGTATGAAATTAGAAGTTTTAAAATGAGGTTTATTTTGACTCACATAGTCGCGAATAAACCACCTTAATACCTTGAATTCGATGTCTAGGTGTCCCAGGTTGCCGATGACAACGTCCACATAGTGCGCTCCGTAGTTTTCGGTGTCTACGTGTATTAATACCTTGAAATTGATGTCTAGGTGTCCCAGGTTGGTGATGACGAGGTCCAGATAGCGCCCTCCGTACTTTTCGGTGTCTAGATGTAATAATACCTCAAATTCGATGTCCACGTGTTCCAGGTTGCCAATGACAAGGTCCACATAGTGCGCTTTGTAGTTTTTGGTGTCTAGGTGTATTAATAACTTTAAATCTGAATGTAGGACACGTAGATATCGAATTCGAGGTATTAATACACGTATATGCCGAAAACTACGGAGCGCACTATGTGGACCTCGTCATCGGCAACGTGGGACACCTAGACATCGAATTCAACGTATTATTACACCTGAACACCGAAAACTATGGAGCGCACTATCTGGAATCCGTCAACGGCAACCTGGAACACGTGGACATCGAATTCAAGGTATTAATACACCTGGATACCGAAAACTATGAAGCGCACTATGTGGACCTCGTCATCGGCAACCTGGGACACCTAGACATCGAATTCAAGCTTGATTCATAAGAATCGATTTAAAAATTCCCTAGCGGCAGAATTAAAATTATGTCATGACAATAAAAATTCGCTGAATTAAAATTATGTCTAGACATAATAAAAATTGGACGAATTAAAATTATGTCTAGACATAATAAAACTTGGATGAATTAAAATTATGTCTTGACATAATAAAAATTGGATGAATTAAAATTATGTCTGACAAAAATAATTCCGCATTTTTATTATGTGTATACACATAATTTTAATTCATACAATTTTTATTATGTGTACACATAATTTGTTTTCGAATGAACGTAAAACGTATTTGTTATAATATCCATTATTGAAAATCGATATGCGCGACAAAAGCTCTTGTATATCATTAATTATGTTATTATTTATTACATATATTTCTATCCATATATTTTCAGTATTATTGTTACATTAGAAAAATTATCGGCATTTAGGATACGAATCTTTTTCCGTTAATTTGTAAGTTTCATGATTAAAAAAATCATGTCGTATTATTAACATATACCTAAGATTTATAGAATCGTTATTAATTTTATTATATATCTCAATGTGTTG
>NC_092369.1:3973939-3989737 GCF_030848805.1 Temnothorax longispinosus
GTTTTTTTCAACAGGGTGGTTCTGCGCTTTTATTCCTATCGCACCATTGTGCATTGGATGGCGATAATTTCTATCGCTATTGCTATCGCTGTCGCTATCGCTATCGCTATTGCCTATTGTGCAAGGGGCTTTACGAAGACAATATAATTTTATAAACTTCTATTTTCAACTAGATGGAAAGTTATATATCGCGCTATATTGCGCGAAAATCCAAGTTTAGGGGTTTAGTTCACTTTATTATCTTGCAAAATTCACAAAAATTAGCTGCCGAAAGCTGCCTATCATGCCGTAATGATTTTTTCGCTATCAAGAGACACGGCAGTGTCTCGCGCCAAGTACGCGCGGAGCGAGATTATCGCTACGTTGCTCGTTTGCGACTTGTCAATTGTTTTGCTTCAGGACAATGACTCGACTTGAAAATGCTTATGTCCTTTTGTTCTTTCGGTAATTCTATCCCTAATAATAACAAATCATACAATATACATATCCCGGATCGATGTTTACGTCGATTAGTGTTTTCGATAAAATTTACAGTTATTTCATTTTTATTTATTTCGGTTTATTTTAATGTTCTAAGTTTTCATACTCAAATCAGTTTTTTAAATTTTGTATGCTTTTATTACAGGAACTAGTGATCAACAATTACTACAATATACTCGAAAGGAAGTTTTTATAATCGTCAAAAATCATTTGAAAGACGGATTAAATGTTATAATAGAACACCTGGAAAGAACAATTTTCGAAAAAAGTGGACGTTCCGTACAGGTACGTGAAGATATGAGAGCTTCCTTTTCCTCATTATTCTGTAAAATGAAAACCATGTGGCAAAAGGTCAATAGGACAGAGGAGATCTTTTTCGAAAACTACGAGAAATGGCTTAGTGAACCCGTATTCCTTCCACTACCTGCTATTTTTCAAAAGATACCGACCAAGAAAAACGGTCGCCCTTCCTCGGAGTTTGTGTCTTGCAGTGAAAGGTCAAAACAAAGGAAGACCGAAAGAATTCGTACAACATCGACCTCAAGCGAATTAGCATATGCCACTCAAATGAGTTTACGATCTGCAGGACAGTTACACGCTTCGAAACTTGTGAAGGAAGCAGCACTGACGAGTCCAACGAGAGCTTTGAGGTACCGAAAAGCTTTCCAATCAACAATAAAAAGTACATTATCTGATGATGCTGCACTTTCCGTTTTGGTAGAATGCAAATTATCCAAAAGTCAGTACCAAGGACTAAGATCAGTGAGCAAGGAAAATAATTGTAAATTGTATCCTCCTTATAAGAAAGTGATACAAGCAAAAAAACGTTGTTATCCACCTCGTACGGCTGTTAGTATCACAGAGAGTAGCGCAAAAGTCCATTTACAAGCTTTATTGAACCATACAGTCGAGCGTATTTTATTCCTCCAAGATGACGTAATTCGAAGTTTGACGCAAAGAAATGGAAATAATATGGACTTTATTTGTAAGTGGGGTTGTGATGGTAGCTCTGGACAAAGTGAATACAAACAGACATTTATTGACGACAGCAAATCAGATGCGAATGTGTTTCTTACTTCACTTGTGCCATTACAACTCATGTCTGTCGATCACGAATCGAAGGCACAAATCATGATTTGGAAAAATCTTAGGCCTTCATCTCCTCGATTTTGCAGACCATTAAGACTACAGTTTCTGCACGAAAACATAGAGTCGATAGTCAACAAAGCGCAATACATCGAAGAACAGATTAAAGCACTTGGTCCTTTTAAAACTGTCATAGATGGAAAGGAAATTTCGACTGTGTTGTAACCGAACGGTGCATAACCGGGCTACGAGACACGCTATTTTGTCCTCTGATCGTGAGTCATCGGTCGCCACTCGGTTTATCCTATTTCCACCGAGAAGGTAAGTATCTATGACGTATGGTTAATCAATTTGTTTAAACATTCCCCTTTTCAGGTTCCCGCCACGGATGCCTCATCACCGTCGCCTATCCTCGGATCCTAGCCGCTTCACGCCGACCAAGGTCAACCAAGAACAACGATGGATGACCACCGCTTGTTCAGGTAAGAGTGACTATCACGTGTTACCGTAATTAATTAATCCTCCTTTATTTTCAGATTCCCGCCACGGGTGCTCGATCTCCAGCGCCTGCTCTCAGATCACCGATATCAATCACCAGCCTAAGTCAACGTGGGATCAAGATGGCTTACCACCGCTTGATCGGGTAAGTTACAGTACCAATGGTTAATTGACTCAATTAATTCTTCTTATTTTCAGGTTCGCGCTACGGGTGCCTCATCTGTGTCGCCGACCCATGGATCACCGCTGCTGCACACCGCCCGGGACCAACGCGTACACAAGATGGCCGACCACCGCTCTCACGGGGTAAGTATAAGTAACGTGGTTAATCAACTTAATTAATACCGCTTCTTTTCAAGTTTCCGGCACGGATGGCTCATCTGCATCTCCCACTGTTGAAGCACCGATGATAATATAATTTTCGACCCGGATTGACGCTTTCGCAAGATGTCTGCCCTCCGCTTGATCAGGTAATGTTCGGGCGCGCAATAAACGCGCCGAACGAATCGCCGAATCCGTTCCGCGAGAACGCGAGATATTACGAATGGCTTCGTTCAGCCCTTTAACTGTGAGACGACCGGGGTTTCAGTTACCCGCGGACTCGATCGCTTGTTAGGAGGTTGAGTGGAAGGCCCAAAAGACAGCAATTGATAATATATATATGCTTTATTCGATATAGTAAAACAAAACTGACGAAACGCGAGGTATACAGAATTTATTAGTGCGACTACACTCGGCGCGCTGCGACTTGTAGTGTGAAGCGCGGTGTTACAAAGAGCGATTCTACCGAAACGCGGCTTTACAGAAACGATAGACGGTATCGCGAATGCAATTGTCGCGGTGTGACGGAGTTTGCGAAACGCGGTCTTACGTCCGATGCCTACAGAGACGCAGTAGGTAGATATGGTAGGAAGCGAGGCACCGGGAATACGACAGCGAGAGGCTCGCTACGAGGCCGAGTGGGCTCGACCCCGCGGGATCGTGTTCGTCGGTTGGGTAGGCTGGAGTTCGGGGACACCTGAGAGCACTCAGTCGAGACTCGGAGCACCGGACCTCGTTTGGTGTGTCGCCCTAGGAAGTTGGATAGGGTAGGCTTCGTCGAAGGCAGCAGAGAGCCGGAGATAAGACGAAGTGCCGGCTCCTGTCGGAGCGCCGGCTTATATACCGCGGCGCGGCGGGTTTGTTGGAAGGGAGGCCGGCGGTCGGGCGAGCCGCGTGGGGATGCTGACGCGCGCTCGCCTTCGGCGCGGCTCGGCTTCTTCCGGCGGTTCCGAACTTATCGAGCATTTTGTGTGAGAAGCAAACGAAAAGTATATCGCAGTACATATAACGGTTAGATATACGCTTTTACGACAATAGATTGCGGGAATCCCGAACAGGTAAGTAGAAGGTAAGTAATCGATAACTCCGTTGATATTTTCACAAATGATTGTTCCATTTATTCATAATTATCGTTTTACAAAGATGGTTGTTCACAAATTTTCTTTCCGCGCAAGATGGCGGTCGCACGTCTCGCCAAGTGCGAAGTTTCCGTTTCTGTACTCTAAGACCGTTCGCCTTTCATATCGACGAATTGTAACGCGTTATGCGGGCGTTTCCGTTTGTTCCGGACGCTGTGGCAATCTAATATCGTAATTCGGAGCACTATCGCGATAATTACTGCGACACGCCGAGATATACGCGCGAGACGGGTGTTACCTATTCGAGCGCCCACGAGAGACTGCCTCGAGTAATCTCCCTCGCTGTGGCTCCCCACCTACGATATTTTACCCCCACCATGGTGTCACGGCCGCTTTCTCTTTCGGTACTTTTCCACGCTACGCAGTTACAATAGTTGTTTACCGCTTTCGGCCGTGCCAGATGTTCGCGGCGGAAATTTCCACTTGTTTCGCTTTAAGGGCGATGCGCTTTATCGAGGTTCGGGTAGTGGTTTTCCACTGAATTTTCGACTTTCTACGGCGCCGGCCTGCGCGCACGTTCTCTCCTTCGTCCCTATAGAGGATTCCGGACCGAATTCCTGGAGAAGACGTCTAGGTCAATTTCGCGGTACCCGCCGTTGTCGGCGACCCCCGGTGCTCGCTTCCACGATTCCTACAAGCGCTATTTCGGACTTTGTTCTCGTTGCCGACGTCCGGGTAACGATTTCGCGGACCGTCCCCGTAACTTTTGTCCGGGTGATCGGATTTTGACGGCGACCTGTTCCTCGGGTGTGCCAGGTCTCGCTCTCGAGGCACCGTGGAGTTTTCCCCGTAGATGACGCCTGGTTCGCTATCTCGTCACCTAGTGCCCGGATCGCGGCGCTCTTCGTGATTGCCCCTATTTTACGAGTCGGTGGTTCGGCACAGGTGATTCTTAGTCGCGCGCTCCGCACGGTTCTGGTACTTTGTGTCCGCGGTTCGCCATCTCGTGACCCAGTGCCCGAATCGCGGCGCTCTTCGTGCGTGCCCCTATTTGACGACTCTGTGGTTCGGCACAGGTGGTTTTTAGTCGCGCGCCCCGCGCGGTTTGGCATTTCGTGTCCGCGCTTCCGAATGTCGTCGCTAGGCTCGATCGGCTTCGCGATTTTTCGCGAATTCGGGTCTGAGCGTTCCCGGTCTGAAAATTGTGTGTGGCCCGACGCCTTATGTTATCCGCGCCGTATTGCGATCCATGCGCAAACAAATGAATAATATTTACGGTCGAGCCGGGCACTATTGTGCCGGAAAACAAAATAAAACTGTATGGATCGGCCAAAGAAAGGAAAGGGAAATACTTACTGACTATATGAGCCGCAGCTCGGCGACCGCTGTCGCACAACTTAACCCTATCTTATTTCCTACTGCGCCGGACGGATCAAAATCAAAAGGAAAGGACACTACGGTCAAACAAAATCAAAATTATGTTACGTATAGTGGTGAGCCTTTGGCTCCATAATACTATCCGTCCTCGGAACGCTTCGCGCTGTTACTATTCTATCGTGTCGCACGTGGCCTCTCGATGATAGAACCGCGCGTTTCTTCACTTGGATGCGTAGTTGTCGTCTTCGTCCCATCAGGTGGCCGACACGGCGCATACGGCTGCAGTGTACAACATGGCATTTACAATGATCGATGGTAAAGTGTGCAACGCATTGACATCTAAGAAATCTGCGCAACGTTGCTATTTGTGTGGAGCTACAAGTAAAGATTTTAATAACATTGATGCTATGTTACAAAAAAAGGTCGATGAAAATAATATGAAGTTTGGGTTGTCGACATTGCATGCGTGGATACGTTTTTTCGAATGCTGTTTGCATTTGTTCTACAGACTCGATGTTTAGGATGGTTAAACGTTCCGATCCATAGCGGAGTCGAAATAAGAAAAGTATTTCGGCAGCGACGGGAGACAAAAGTGTTTTCATCGCCTTGACATTCAACGTGACGACCGAATGTACAAACAGTGGAGATAAGGCATTGCCGAGTTAATTGTTCGCACGCGTTCGCTTTGTCTCCACTGTTTATAATTGTCGACGACGAGCATCTCGGAGACTTCTCTCTGGAACACAAGCTATCGAAAAGTATCGAACATGCGAGAACCCCCCGAGAGTTTAAAAGGACGAGCGCCCTTGGCCACCAGACCAGTCGCTCTCTGCTTTTCGAGTTGTTACTGTAAATATAGTTAGAGTCGCTCGCTCTTTTCGTTCGTTACTGCTACCGCGCGAACCGATATCTCTTAGCGTTGATCGCTCTTTTCGTTCGTCGCTGCTTCCGCGCGAATCGAATTCTTATCTTGTTGTAAATAATTGTAAATAGTGAATAAACGTTAGTCTGTTAACTTTCTGCTTGTTTCTTTGTCATTCGCGGCTCGAGCCTTCTCTCGCGCTCTCGGTCCGCTTCCGAACACTCGACATTAAAAAATGGCAAGTGCGTTGTACGAAAAAGAAGCAGATGACAAAAGACCGCAAGAGAAAAATCCAAAAGGGATTTCGGTTTAAAATTGGGGCTAAACATCGATCGTCCAAAGCCAGGATACGGAAGTACCAATGATGGGAATACAGCTCGGCGCTTTTTTGAAAACTCGGCTGAGTCTGCTTCGATAACAGGATTGGACGAAGGTTTAATCAAACGCTTCCACGTAATTCTACAAGTTATTTCCAGTGGCCACGAGATAATTGTAACAAATTTCAAGAATATGCGGTTGAAACTGCAAGAAATTTGTCGAACTATACCCGTGGTATTATATGCCTACTACGGTGCATAAGCTATAATTCACGGTCCACAAATAATAGCTCATGCATTATTACCAATCGGCCAGTTATCTGCAGATGCTCAAGAAGCTCGAAACAAAGATATCAAAAGATATCGTGAAGACTTTTCAAGAAAGTGTTCAAGAGCCAAAACAATAGAAAATATTTTCAATCGGCTCATGGTAACTTCTGATCCATACATCTCCAGCATCAGAAAGCTGCCACAGAAGAAACCAAAGAGTTTGTCACGGGAAGTTGTAGAGCTATTACTCTCACCTACTGTTGCAACCGGAACCGAATCTGGAACTACGGTTGACACTGATTTGGAAGTTGATTCTGAATCTGGGGTGGATTCCTACTCTGACAATGATTCCAATTAATTTTTCTTAGTAATATTTTTTGTCAAATAAATAAATTTTATTCTTTAACGTGTTAATTTAAACTAAATATAATTGTGTCTTTCTCACAGTGACTGTTGCAACCGAAACGGAACATGGCTCTACGATTGACACGATTTGGATCTACGATTCGGAAGTTGATTCTGACGTTTTGATTCCGATTTTGACGTGGACTTAATTCTGATTTTGACATGGATTCCGATTAATTATCTCCAGTAATGTTTTTAAATCATGTTTTATCTTTTAACTACTATCGTTTTAACATTATTTTATATGCATATATATATTTGCTTAGTTGTGTTAGTATCGAGCCTATAATTTTTTTTTATTAAAAAATTTACATATTTTTCACACATGCGTTCACCATATTAGATGCCATTTTGGTTACAGTAGTTTTGGCTTAGGATTTGTAATCAGCGACCTCAAAAACCCCTGTATATTAATTTTCATTAAAATCTGATATCTTTTTCACATGTGTGACCGCTATATTAGATCCGCCATTTTGTTTACAATAATTTTAACTTTAGATGTGTAATCAGCAACCTTGAAAACACTTGTATACTAATTTTTATTAAAGTCTGATATCTTTTTTACATGTGTGACCGCCATATTGGATCCGCCATTTTGTTCACAATAATTTTAACTTCGGATTTGTAATCAGCAACCTCGAAAACCATAGTACAGCAATTTTTGCTCGGTTCTAAGTTCATTTGAGGTTTTGGCCAGCTTTTCGGGATTTGGCCCCACTTTGCGTCACAGTAAAGTTTTATTTTATGCTAGCAAGTTAATAGACCAATCAATTCTTTGATAAATCTCTTATTTGTACAAGACTGTTTATAATACAACATATATATACGTGTCTTAGATATTTAATATTGTTATGAATCTTGTATTCAATGATTAACATATTAATATCTTAAATTTTTTAGCCGCTGAATCTTTGCAAGAAAAAAGTTCTTTGAAAATATAAGATCAAAGCAGAAAATCGCATTTATTAGGCTTTTATCCGTTCAAAAGTAGAAAATATTGTGCATCAGGACTTCCAACTCTGTATAGATCAGGAACTTGAATGTAGTCATTCTTCCAATGATAGCATTGCTACCCTTCCAGAACAATGTTTCATAAATGTCAATGATGATGTGACTATACTGCTAATATAGAAATAGAATATGTTTGCAGTCCTGATAGAGATGACAGTCCTGATAGGAATAGCAGTCATACAAATATTAATTGCAATGAATTAGAAATAACATCACAACTCCTGCTTTTCAAAATAAAGAAAAACCGAGTTATATATTTTGACAGAACTTAAGAAATGGGGACTTTATGTTTCCAAAAGAAAAGTAGATGGTATCTTGAAATATTGAAGCCTATTTTTCTTTTCTTCCAATTCGTACAAAACACTTCTCAAAACTCTCCGTACTTCCTTACAAGTTATTGGAACAGGGCTTATGTGGTACAAAGGTATAAAACCTAATATTTGTGGTGTCCTGAGGTGGTTAAATAACACAGCCCCACAAAAAAAAATGAAATTTCTATCCGGCGGACCGGACTAGTCAATTCTTACGTATTTTGGGTCGCTGAATCCGAATCCGAGGTCAGAATTCAAAGTTGGTTCGTTTTTTTTCTAATCTCAAAAACATACTTTTTAGTACATTTTGAGCCGTAATGAAAAAGCGCGAGCTAGCTTCGAAATTCTGACCGTAGATTCGGATTCAAAAGCTTGAATTACATAACAATTGACTAGATTTTTTAATAAAAAAATGGCAGATCCAATATGGCGGACCCAATATGGCGGATGTTTTTTCAAATTAATCCAATTCGCTTGAAACTTGGTACTCGGGGGTTTTGTGGTCGCTGAGTACGAATCTGATGTCAGTTTTCCAAAATTCAAAATGGCAGATCCAGTATACCCGATGATTTTTTGAAAATTGACCAGATTCGCCTAAAATTGTTACTCGAGGGTTTTCGGGGTCGCTGAATACGAATCTGACGTCAATTCATAACATAATCACACTGAAAATGCAGTTTTTTTCCCACATGACTCTGAGAAAGTACAAATCTTATATATATATATATATATATATATATATATAGATATATATATTTGACGTCCAAGACCACATTAGAGTCAAAGTATATTTATGACTTGATCCTTCTGCAACCAGGGTACCTCCACGTGGTGACGGTGGGCAACGGATTTTATTCCAACGTTATAGATACGTATCTAACCCAGAAATTTCGCCTTTTTAGGGTTTTCAACCTAATACTTGCGACTGGTATGATTACGTCACTCACACACACACTGAACTTGACGCAGCTTCATCTGAATCACGCGTGACCCTTCCGCAGCCGGCGCCCAAACTGGGGCGCCGTAAAGCATCACGGCCTGCACGGTCGTGGCGTATAGTCGGCGAGCACGACCGCTCGCTCCTTCCAGGTTAGGCATCAGCCTTGCCAGGCTATTTGCCACACCTTTTGCCCTGGGAGTTAGGCAAGCAAAGTGCTCACCGAAACCCCAGGAGCCATCCAACCAAAGGCCCAGCACTTTCATGCTGGCCCCCACGGAGATACGGGTTCCTTCCACTTCTATATGGGCCACGGGCGGCTTCCCCGCAGACTTGTCGTAGAAAAAACAGCCTGCGTCTTCTGGGGGGCCACCCTAAGGCCCAACTTGCGCATCGTAGCCACCACTGCCCTCACTGCGACATTCGTTTTTGCTCGGGCCTTATCCCAAGTATCACCCTCGACTCCCAGGAATATATTATCGGCAAAGTCGTTTAGCCAACATCCCGGGAGGAGGGCGATCCGGAGGAGGTATTCATACCCCAGGTTCCACAGAAGTGGGCCAAGTACTGACCCCTGTGGAACCCCCCGCATGACCAACCCGACAGGAGGCTCTTGTACACCATCGCGGTCGGTGTACAAGAGCCTCCTGTCCCGGAGATAATCATGTATGACTGCCCTTAGATAAAGAGGGACGCTGTGGTGATTTAGCGCCCTCTTTATCACTGGCCACGGCAGGGAGTTAAAGGCGTTAGCTACAAGCTAACGCCCAACACCACCCTGTCGGGCTCCATCGCAGCCTCCAGGAGGGCCCGAATGCGTAAGATCGCATCCACAGTCGATCTGCCCTCCCGGAAGCCATCCTGACCAGTCGCCGATACTGGGTTTCCGACACCCTGCATCGTTAAAAGGTTGTTTACCCTCTGCCATGACGCGTCAAGTATCTAACCCAGGAATTTCGCCGGAATAAATCCGTTGCCCACCGTCACCACGTGGAGGTACCCTGGTTTGCAGAAGGATCAAGTCATGGATATACTTTGACTCTATTGTGGTCTTGGATGTCAAATATATATATATAAGATTTGTACTTTCTCAGAGTCATGTGGGAAAAAAACTGCATTTTTCAGTGTGATTATGTTATGATCTGACGTCAGATTCGTATTCAGCGACCCCGAAAACCCTCGAGTAACAAATTTTAGGCAAATCTGGTCAATTTTCAAAAACTCATCGGGTATACTGGATCTGCCATTTTAAATTTTGGAAAACTGACATCAGATTCGTACTCAGCGACCACAAAAACCCCGAGTACCAAGTTTCAAGCGAATCGGATCAATTTGAAGAAACATCCGCGATATTGGGTCCGCCTAGAGCCCTAGATAATCAGAGAAGCGACAACTCTACCCCCACCTAGAGTCCTATACCCCCACCATGGTTCCCATCGGGCCCGCAGCTGATCGCTTGTGAAAAAACTAACCTCTGAAGCGTCGTCTACAATACGCGGAGTAAAAAATAAGAGTAGGCGTAAGAAGTGAGAAGTAAGTGTAAAATAAAGCTAAATAAAGGCGTAAGCAAAATAAATTATTTTTATTTCTTAGTTCAACTTTAGCTCTTACACTTACAAGCGTACTATGAAGTAAGAGTAAGAAATAAAATGATTTATTTTGCTGATGCCTACTCTAGTACTTTTACTTATATCTTATTGAAATGATAAAGTAAGTAATGTTATTATCATAATGTGACATTTGTTTTGTTCATTGTCTAGGAACCAGTTCATGAAATAAAAATGGAAAACAATGTAACGAGACTGATACTACTTCTGTTCAAGTATCAATGAATATTCTGCAAAGGTCAGTATTAATAGCCGCTTTTGGAAAACAAAGCGATCAGTGAGCGGTCAGTGATTATTGGCCTGTACTATTAGATCTTTTTTAGACCAATTACATTGACCAGTTACTTAGCTGTTGTGCAACCGTTATTTCCTGAACGTACCCAATGTCATGTGCTTACAATTGTATAAAATGTCAATTAAAATTTTCATTTGTGTTATAACGTATGTTACAGATTCGTGCTATTGAAGAGAGACATTCAATCCCTTTTCTACTTTCCAAACAGAATGTTATACAATTGAGGAACTGAAATTGCAGTGTAGCAAAGCATCACAAGTTTATTCAAGACCTGAGAGTTGAACGTGACTTAGGCCTGCAGCAGTTATATGTAAGATGTTCAGTGAGATTGCCAAAATGGAGAAGACATTGCGTAAGTTACAGTCTACTGCTACTAAATGTAATTCCAAGAAGTGTACAACAAGGAAATAGACCTAACACTTGTGTTTATTATTATGTGTCATTATTATTATGTGTCATATTATTTGTAATATTTTTCTGATTACGAGTTTTATAATTATCCGTTATATTTGTTATACCTCATACTGTCTTTAAAATAAATGGCAATCATACATAATGTGTTTACTTTTTTATTCGAGCCTTGTCATAACATAAATACATAACATATATGTATATTCGTAATTCGTTTAAAAAAAAATTATAATAGTAATACTGAATTTCGAACTTATAAGAGAAAATAAAATTGCACGATATAAATACATATGATATAGATACATGTATAAAGTTTCTTGGTTGTCCAGTATATCAGCAGTGGTTGCACCCAACTAAAAAAGAATGCATAAACAAATATATACAAAAGGTCGACCACAATTTCAAATAAACCTGGAAAAGAAAAGAAAAATCCTTTACCTGATTATTGCAATCATTGTCGGAATCTTTTTGTGCCACTGATACTGTCATGTCCTCTTGCAATAAAGCCGATGATGCCTTTAGTCTACTCGTCAACAATGGATGTTTGGTTGATGGCGTTGAACAAGATGTAGATTCATTATCGATGGTTTTCATTGCATGTGTGACATCACTATGTTCATCTTTAAACCATCTTATACTCAGCCATAATTCCTCACCTTTATGAGTATTTCCTACTTCTAAACAGTCCTGTACCTGCTGGGAGAATGTATTTATCAGAAAAAAAATTATTTTTACAAACACTATGGCTGCGTTCCAATATTCTCACTGCCAGTACTGAAATCTATAGTTTCCGTTACGTATACTATAGATTTTCAGTACTGGCAGTGAATATCGGAACGCAGCATATATGATATTTTTGGCACAAAAGTGATAAAAATCGAGAGAATACTTACTTCATCACAAGTTAATATTTTCAAGCAGTATGCATGCTCATTCTCTTTTTCTTTACCTATAATAAGGATATTTGTTATATCCTTCAAACATTGTGCGGTTTTGTCGAAATCTTCGTATAATTTTTGGATTACAATGATTTTCACTGTCTTGAATTTCCTCTATTTGCAATGAGGGAATAGCAGATGTTTTCAGCCTTCGAAGAATTCCATTTCTCTTGTGTGCTCCACATAGTCCTCAGGAACAAAGTGCAACTGCAACAAAATAGACAATACATGATAAACATACACACATCTGAAGGCATGTTTCAATATTTTATGAATCTTATAAAATACCTCACAAACTCTGCTATTACATTTCAGACTCCACCCGGGACGGTTAATCCAAGCTACCCACGCATTTCGATGTTCCACATTTTTAGGAAATTTATGCATAGATAGTCTTTCTTTTTCGGTTGTTGTACACTCAAATACCTCACACACTTTTACCATTTTTATTCTTTATTCAAACTCTTGATTTCTGTAAAGACGACGAATGTAATAAGTTTATAAAAATATTTAAAATATGATCACATTCTCTCTCAATTTAGTTACAAGTGAACAGAAATATTACTGATTATTGTATGATATAACCCTCATCCACACAAAATGCATATATTTACGATGTCCCAAAAACTTCACGAATGTCTACAATTCTTTTCTTAATATAGTAAAAATGTATTAATCTGTTTCACTCACCAACCTTCTTTAACGACTTACTTTGCAGACAACCTTTCTGTCGGCGAGTGTACAGGACAATTATACGGCCACGCAATTTACAACTGTTTTTACTAGTCTGGTATACTGTTGCGCAGCGAGGTTTCAATGGCAATTACAATTAATGCAGACGTAAGTCGCATTAAGCAGTACTTAAAAAAATTTCCCGTTCGGGCAAAACGTCCGAACACGTTCGAGCACGCCAACGTCGCCAACCGACTCGTTGCAGCTATCAGTGGTGGCACAACGGAATCAGCTGCGGGCCCCGATAGCCTCGGTTTTGATTGGTTAACCCGCGTTTCAGCCAATCAGCAAGCGTGCCCTCAATGTCGCTTCTCTCGATTATCTAGGCCTCTAGGTCCGCATATTGGATCTGCCATTTTTTTATTAAAAAATCTAGTCAATTGTTATGTAATTCAAGCTTTTGAATCCACGGTCAGAATTTCGAAGCTAGCTTGCGCTTTTTTATTACGGCTCAAATTTACTAAAAAAATATGTTTTTTTGAGATTAGAAAAAAAAACGAACCAACTTTAATTCTGACCTCGGATTCGGATCAGCCGATAGTCCGGTCCGCCGGACAAAAATTTCATTTTTTTTGTGGGGCTGTGTAATTAAACACTTATTTAACAATAGACAATAAGATATATATATTAGTAATGAATCGAGGAAATAACAGATTACCAATGTGTATCCTTTGACGGTCACCGGGTAACTGACTCTATCTCCACTCGTTCCTACTCCTGAGGTGATGTGATACATTTTCGGGGATCGCTGTTCACTCGCACGCATTACCCGGTACTGTATTAATGGTGAATACTTACAATATTGAACAGAGCCTACATGACCAATATCTGGATGATAATAACCAGATTATTATGGATGTCAATATAGATGGAATACCCCTTTATAGGATTCTAGAAAACAGTTTTGGCCAATACTTGGAAGATTTGTGTATGAAAAGCATCCATTTATCATTGGTGTTTTTTATGGTACACAGGAAAACCAAGTGATTTAGAATCTTATCATCATAAATATATTATTGTAGTTAGAGAGCTTACAAAAGAATGGTTTAAAACGCAATGGCACAGTATTTCCATTTTATATTAGAAATTATTTTCTGGATGCACCTGCTCGTAGCTTTGTAAAGCAGTGCGTGCCACATAATTCTCACTTTGCATGTGAAAAATCGCTAGTAAAAGACGAGTGGTTTCACAAATAGGATAATATTTAAAAATCTGACTATGAACTGCGAACGGATGAAAAGTTTCCGAAGGAAAGAATACCACTTCATCATATGGGTAATTCTCTTTCGGAAATCATAAATACAGGAATGGTGTCGCAATTTCGATTGGATCCTATGCATCTTATACATTTAGGAGTCTTTAAGCGATTTTTTGTCCTTTTTTATTGAGAAACGGACTCATTGCCGACTCTCAAAAGACACTGTAACAAAATTAACAATGATTTAAATGAAATTTTACAATATTTACCTAAAGAGTTTAATCGTAAACCTAGAAGCCTGGGAAATCGTGAAGTAGGCACGAAATGGAAAGCTACAGGATATAGACATGATTATTGTATGATGGTATCAAAGTTTTTCAAGATCTTCCCGAGAATATTTATCATACATTCCTATTACTTCATTGTGCTATATACATTTTGTCAGTTCAATCTTTTGTAATGAGTAGGTAAGCTACGGCATTCCCGGCCATGGGATCTGAGGGGGGTGAGGGGCGGGTGAGGGGGAAACCGCGGGCGGGGGGGAACCGCAGGCGGGGTGGGGGACCGCGGGGAGGGGAAGGGGGGAACCGCGTTTTGGGCGCCGCGGGGAGGGGGAGGGGGGAACCGCTTTTTCGGGCGCCGCGGGGAGAAGGAGGGGGGAACCGCTTTTTCGGGCGCCGCAGGAAAGGGAAGGGGGGAACCGCGTTTTCCGGCGCCGCAGGGCGAGGGGACCCGCATTCGCGTTTTGCCGCGCCGCGGAGTCCGCGTGACGTCACACGGCACGCTCGCGTTATCTCCCCCTCGTAGATGTTTTCCCCCGTCCCCCGTCGCGCGCGTCTTCTCATTCGCGCGGTGTCTCGCCCCCCCGTCCCCCCGTTTGCGCGAGTCTTCTCGTTCGCGCGGACTCTTTCTCTCGCGCGCGGTCCTTCTCGCTCTCGGCCCCCGTTCGCGTTCTCGCTCATGGCCCCGTTCGCGGTCTCTTTCCCTCGCGCGTTCGCTCGCGATCGCGTATCTTTTCTTCGCCAGCGATATTTAATCGTTCAGATCTTCGCGATATTTAATTTTTAATATTACATTTAAGTAAACGATAAACGAAGACAGCTTTATGACAGGAATGGGATGAACGGTAAATGACGAGGAAAAATAAATAAAATTTTTTTAATCATATTATATACATTTATTTATTATGTAGCGCATTATACACAATAGTATCCAAAGCGTAGGCTAATAATTCGCAATCAATAATCGAATTTTTATCATAAAATTCACGCAAGATTGTAACTGCGTTACATTTATCAGTGATACAATTTTGACGTAAAATTGTTACAAACTGTTTGAATTTTTCACTTACGCCGTGAACATTTTGACATAGTTGAAAATACACATTCTCGACGCAATGTTCTAGTTCGAACAGGAAGAGTACAGTTGACGGTTTCTTGTACAAGCTGGTGCCGCACGACGTCAATTTTACAATATCTGCGTCACGTATTTTAACAAGCTCCAGATCTCGAAACGTTAGCGATGATGGTGCCGATGACTGCACGAGTCGCTGTATATCTGCACGTTTTTCGATGAATGTCACCCACGTTGCATGTGGCAGAATTATCCGATGCCTCGGTTATCGCCAATAAGTATATCCACAGAGGACATAGATCCCGCTAAT